>NW_027287110.1:0-121117 GCF_022747635.1 Hetaerina americana
ATTCAAGCGACTCGTTTCGTTGTTCCCCCGAAGGTTTTTTTGAAAGCCTATTAGTTTTAACTGTAAATTTGTGTGACTCTTTTCATTTCCCAACGGCAGTTATTGGGAAAATTTTCGTATTCATACGTTTTTCTCGCAAACAAAATTTTTCATCCGCAGTACCGGGATGAGAAATTTTGTGATTCAATTGTGGCGTTTAGTTTTTACCTCAGCGGTTTTTTAAAGTTTAAATTCATTGAATGAATATTTTGTCGCCTCTCTTCCTTTAAAGGCAGTCGCTGTTATAAAAGTTTCGTTAATATACTTATTTTTTAAACATAATAATTTTCCTCCGCAGTCCCGGGATTAAAAATTTCGCAAATCAATTCTTGTCTAAATTTTTCTTCCAAGTGCTTTTTTAAAAGCTTTTCATTCATCAAATGAAAATTTGTTCTTTCTTTACCATTCAAAACGGTCGTTTTTGAGAAAATGGTATCATTTATACGTATTTCTTGCAAGCATAACGTTTCCAGCCGCAGTACCGGGATGAGAAATTTTGTGATTGAATTGTGGCGTTTAGTTTTTACCTCAGCGGTTTTTTAAATCTTAAAATTCATTGAATGAATATTTGGTTGCCTCCCTTCCTTTCAAAGCAGTCGCTGTTATAAAAGTTTCGTTAATATACGTACTTTTTAAACATAATAATTTTCCTCCGCAGTCCCGGGATGAGAAATTTCGTAAATCAATTTTCGTGTAAGTTTTTCTTCCAAGTATTTTTCTAAAAGCTTTTCATCCATCAAATGAAAATTTGTTCTTTCTTTACCATTCAAAACGGTCGTTTTTGAGAAAATGGTATCATTTATACGTATTTCTTGCAAGCATAACGTTTTCCAGCCGCAGTCCCGGGATGAGAAATTTCGTGATTCAAGCGACTCGTTTCGTTGTTTCCCCGAGGGTTTTTTTGAAACCCTATTAGTTTTAACTGTAAATTTGTGTGACTCTTTTCACTTCCAAACGACAGTTATTGAGAAAATTTTCGTATTCATACGTATTTCTTGCAAACAAAATTTTCATCCGCAGTACCGGGATGAGAAATTTTGTGATTCAATTGTGGCGTTTAGTTTTTACCTCAGTGGTTTTTAAAGCTTAAAATTCATTGAATGAATATTTGGTCGCCTCTTTTCCTTTAAAGGCAGTCGCTGATATGAAAGTTTTCGTTTATATACTTATTTTTTAAACATAATAATTTTCCTCCGCAGTCTCGGGATGAAAAATATCGCGAATCAATTTTCGTGTTTTTCTTCCAAGTGCTTTTTTAAAAGCTTTTCATTCATCAAATGAAAATTTGGTCTTTCTTTACCATTCAAAACGCACGTTTTTGAGAAAATGGTATCATTTATACGTATTTTTTGAAAGCATAAAGTTTTCCAGCCGCAGTCTCAGGATGAAAAATTTCGTGATTCAAGCGACTCGTTTTGTTGTTCCCCCCGAGGGTTTTTTAAAAAGTCTGTTAGTTTTAATTGTAAATTTGTGTTACTCTTTTCATTTCCAAACGGCAGTTATTGGGAAAACTTTCGTATTCAAAGGTATTTCTTGCAAACATAAAATTTTTTATCCGCAGTACCGGGATGAGAAATTTTGTGATTGAATTGTGGCGTTTAGTTTTTACCTCAGTGGTTTTTTTAAATCTTAAAATTCATTGAATGAATATTTGGTTGCCTCCCTTCCTTTCAAAGCAGTCGCTGTTATAAAAGTTTCGTTAATATACGTACTTTTTAAACATAATAATTTTCCTCCGCAGTCCCGGGATGAGTAATTTCGCGAATCAATTTTCGTGTAGGTTTTTCTTCCAAGTGCTTTTTAAAAGGCTTCACATTCATCAAATGATAATTTGTTCCTTTCCTTACCTTTCAAAACGGTCGTTTTTTAGAAAATGGTATCATTTATACGTATTTTTTGCAAGCATTAAGTTTTCCAGCCGCAGTCCCGGGATGAGAAATTTCGTGATTCAAGCGACTCGTTTAGTTGTTCCCCCCGAGGGTTTTTTAAAAAGACTGTTAGTTTTAATTGTAAATTTGTGTGACTCTTTCATTTCCAAACGGCAGTTATTGGGAAAATTTTCGTATTCATACGTTTTTCTTGCAAACAAAATTTTTCATCCGCAGTACCGGGATGAGAAATTTTGTGATTCAATTGTGGCGTTTAGTTTTTACCTCAGCGGTTTTTTAAAGCTTAAAATTCATTGAATGAATATTTGGTTGCCTCCCTTCCTTTCAAAGCAGTCGCTGTTATAAAAGTTTCGTTAATATACGTACTTTTTATACATAATAATTTTCCTCCGCAGTCCCGGGATGAGAAATTTCGTGATCAATTTTCGTGTAAGTTTTTCTTCCAAGTATTTTTCTAAAGCTTTTCATTCATCAAATGAAAATTTGTTCTTTCTTTACCATTCAAAACGGTGGTTTTTAGAAAATGGTATCATTTATACGTATTTCTTGCAAGCATAACGTTTTCCAGCCGCAGTCCCGGGATGAAAAAATTTCTTGATTCAAGCGACTCGTTTTGTTGTTCCCCCGAGGGTTTTTTAAAAAGACTGTTAGTTTTAATTGTAAATTTGTGTTACTCTTTTCATTTCCAAACGGCAGTTATTTGGAAAACTTTCGTATTTAAACGTATTTCCCTCAAACATAAAATTTTTCATCCGCAGTACCGGGATGAGAAATTTTGTGATTGAATTGTGGCGTTTAGTTTTTACCTCAGCGGTTTTTTAAATCTTAAAAATTCATTGAATGAATATTTGGTTGCCTCCCTTCCTTTCAAAGCAGTCGCTGTTATAAAAGTTTCGTTAATATACGTACTTTTTAAACATAATAATTTTCCTCCGCAGTCCCGGGATGAGAAATTTCGTGAATCAATTTTCGTGTAAGTTTTTCTTCAAAGTATTTTTCTAAAAGCTTTTCATCCATCAAATGAAAATTTGTTCTTTCTTTACCATTCAAAACGGTCGTTTTTGAGAAAATGGTATCATTTATACGTATTTCTTGCAAGCATAACGTTTTCCAGCCGCAGTCCCGGGATGAGAAATTTCGTGATTCAAGCGACTCGTTTCGTTGTTTCCCCGAGGGTTTTTTTGAAACCCTATTAGTTTTAACTGTAAATTTGTGTGACTCTTTTCACTTCCAAACGACAGTTATTGAGAAAATTTTCGTATTCATACGTATTTCTTGCAAACAAATTTTCATCCGCAGTACCGGGATGAGAAATTTTGTGATTCAATTGTGGCGTTTAGTTTTTACCTCAGCGGTTTTTTAAAGCTTAAAATTCATTGAATGAATATTTGGTCGCCCTCTTTTCCTTTAAAGGCAGTCGCTGATATGAAAGTTTCGTTTATATACTTATTTTTTAAACATAATAATTTTCCTCCGCAGTCTCGGGATGAAAAATATCGCGAATCAATTTTCGTGTTTTTCTTCCAAGTGCTTTTTTAAAAGCTTTTCATTCATCAAATGAAAATTTGGGTCTTTCTTTACCATTCAAAACGCACGTTTTTGAGAAAATGGTATCATTTGTACGTATTTTTTGAAAGCATAAAGTTTTCCAGCCGCAGTCTCAGGATGAAAAATTTCGTGATTCAAGCGACTCGTTTTGTTGTTCCCCCCGAGGGTTTTTTAAAAAGTCTGTTAGTTTTAATTGTAAATTTGTGTTACTCTTTTCATTTCCAAACGGCAGTTATTGGGAAAACTTTCGTATTCAAAGGTATTTCTTGCAAACATAAAATTTTTCATCCGCAGTACCGGGATGAGAAATTTTGTGATTGAATTGTGGCGTTTAGTTTTTAACCTCAGTGGTTTTTTAAATCTTAAAATTCATTGAATGAATATTTGGTTGCCTCCCTTCCTTTCCAAAGCAGTCGCTGTTATAAAAGTTTCGTTAATATACGTACTTTTTAAACATAATAATTTTCCTCCGCAGTCCCGGGATGAGTAATTTCGCGAATCAATTTTCGTGTAGGTTTTTCTTCCAAGTGCTTTTTAAAAGGCTTCACATTCATCAAATGAAAATTTGTTCCTTTCCTTACCTTTCAAAACGGTCGTTTTTGAGAAAATGGTATCATTTATACGTATTTTTTGCAAGCATTAAGTTTTCCAGCCGCAGTCCCGGGATGAGAAATTTCGTGATTCAAGCGACTCGTTTAGTTGTTCCCCCGAGGGTTTTTTAAAAAGACTGTTAGTTTTAATTGTAAATTTGTGTGACTCTTTTTCATTTCCAAACGGCAGTTATTGGGAAAATTTTCGTATTCATACGTTTTTCTTGCAAACAAAATTTTTCATCCGCAGTACCGGGATGAGAAATTTTGTGATTCAATTGTGGCGTTTAGTTTTTACCTCAGCGGTTTTTTAAAGCTTAAAATTCATTGAATGAATATTTTGTCGCCTCTCTTACTTTAAAGGCAGTCGCTGTTATATAAGTTTCGTTAATATACCTTTTTTTTAAACATAAAAATTTTCCTCCGCAGTCCCGGGATGAAAAATTTCGCGAATCAATTCTTGTCTAAATTTTTCTTCCAAGTGCTTCTTTAAAAGCTTTTCATTCATCAAATGAAAATTTGTTCTTTCTTTACCATTCAAAACGGTCGTTTTTGAGAAAATGGTATCATTTATACGTATTTCTTGCAAGCATAACGTTTTCTAGCCGCAGTCCCGGGATAAGAAATTTCGTGATTCAAGCGACTGGTTTAGTTGTTCCCCCGAGGGTTTTTTTGAAAGCCTGTTAGTTTTAATTGTAAATTTGTGTTTTTTTTCCTTTCCAAACGGCAGTTATTGGGAAAACTTTTGTATTCAAACATATTTCTTGCAAAAATAAAATTTTTCATCCGCAGCCCCGTGATGAGAAATTATGTGATTTAATTGATGCGTTTAGTTTTAACCTCAGCGGTTTTTTTGAAGCTTAAAATTCATTGAATGAATATTTGGTCGCCTTTCTTCCTTTCAAAGCACTCGCTATTATAAAAGTTTCGTTAATATACGTATTTTTTAAACATAATAATTTTCCTCCGCAGTCCCGGGATGAGTAATTTCGCGAATCAATATTCGTGTAAGTTTTTCTTCCAAGTGCTTTTTTAAAGGCTCTTCATTCATCCAATGAAAATTTGTTCCTTTCTTTACCATTCAAAACGGTCGTTTTTGAGAAAATGGTATCATTTATACGTATTTCTTGCAAGCATAACGTTTTCAAGCCGCAGTCCCGGGATGAGAAATTTCTTGATTCAAGCGACTCGTTTCGTTGTTCCCCCGAGGGTTTTTTTGAAAGCCTATTAGTTTTAACTGTAAATTTGTGTGACCCTTTCACTTCCAAACGGCAGTTATTGAGAAAATTTTCGTATTCATACGTATTTCTTGCAAAACAAAATTTTCATCCGCAGTACCGGGATGAGAAATTTTGTGATTCAATTGTGGCGTTTAGTTTTTACCTCAGCGGTTTTTTAAAGCTTAAAATTCATTGAATGGATATTTGGTCGCCTCTCTTCCTTTAAGGGCAGTCGCTGATATGAAAGTTTCGTTTATATACTTATTTTTTAAACATAATAATTTTCCTCCGCAGTCTCGGGATGAAAAATATCGCGAATCAATTTTCGTGTTTTTCTTCCAAGTGCTTTTTTAAAAGCTTTTCATTCATCAAATGAAAATTTGGTCTTTCTTTACCATTCAAAACGCACGTTTTTGAGAAAATGGTATCATTTATACGTATTTCTTGCAAGCATAATATTTTGCAGCCGCAGTCCCGGGATGAGAAATTTCTTGATTCAAGCGACTCGTTTCGTTGTTCCCCCGAAGGTTTTTTTGAAAGCCTGTTAGTTTTAATTGTAAATTTGTTTGACTCTTTTCACTTCCAAACGGCAGTAATTGAGAAAAGTTTAGTATTCATACGTTTTTCTTGCCAACAAAATTTTTCATCCGCAGTACCGGGATGAGAAATTTTGTGATTGAATTGTGGCGTTTAGTTTTTACCTCAGCGGTTTTTTAAAGCTTAAAATTCATTGAATGAATATTTTGTCGCCTCTCTTCCTTTAAAGGCAGTCGCTGTTATAAAAGTTTCGTTAATATACTTATTTTTTAAACATAATAATTTTCCTCCGCAGTCCCGGGATGAAAAATTTCGCGAATCAATTCTTGTCTAAATTTTTCTTCCAAGTGCTTTTTTAAAAGCTTTTCAATCATCAAATGAAAATTTGTTCTTTCTTTACCAATCAAAACGGTCGTTTTTGAGAAAATGGTATCATTAAACGTATTTTTTGAAAGCATAAAGTTTTCCAGCCGAAGTCCCGGGATGAGAAATTTCGTGATTCAAGCGACTCGTTTTGTTGTTCCCCCGAGGGTTTTTTAAAAAGACTGTTAGTTTTAATTGTAAATTTGTGTTACTCTTTTCATTTCCAAACGGCAGTTATTTGGAAAACTTTCGTATTTAAACGTATTTCTTGCAAACATAAAATTTTTCATCCGCAGTACCGGGATGAGAAATTTTGTGATTGAATTGTGGCGTTTAGTTTTTACCTCAGCGGTTTTTTAAATCTTAAAATTCATTGAATGAATATTTGGTTGCCTCCCTTCCTTTCAAAGCAGTCGCTGTTATAAAAGTTTCGTTATAAAAGTTTCGTTAATATACGTACTTTTTAAACATAATAATTTTCCTCCGCAGTCCCGGGATGAGAAATTTCGTGAATCAATTTTCGTGTAAGTTTTTCTTCCAAGTATTTTTCTAAAAGCTTTTCATCCATCAAATGAAAATTTGTTCTTTCTTTACCATTCAAAACGGTCGTTTTTGAGAAAATGGTATCATTTATACGTATTTCTTGCAAGCATAACGTTTTCCAGCCGCAGTCCCGGGATGAGAAATTTCGTGATTCAAGCGACTCGTTTCGTTGTTTCCCCGAGGGTTTTTTTGAAACCCTATTAGTTTTAACTGTAAATTTGTGTGACTCTTTTCACTTCCAAACGACAGTTATTGAGAAAATTTTCGTATTCATACGTATTTCTTGCAAACAAAATTTTCATCCGCAGTACCGGGATGAGAAATTTTGTGATTCAATTGTGGCGTTTAGTTTTTACCTCAGCGGTTTTTTAAAGCTTAAAATTCATTGAATGAATATTTGGTCGCCTCTTTTCCTTTAAAGGCAGTCGCTGATATGAAAGTTTCGTTATATACTTATTTTTTAAACATAATAATTTTCCTCCGCAGTCTCGGGATGAAAAATATCGCGAATCAATTTTCGTGTTTTTCTTCCAAGTGCTTTTTTAAAAGCTTTTCATTCATCAAATGAAAATTTGGTCTTTCTTTACCATTCAAAACGCACGTTTTTGAGAAAATGGTATCATTTGTACGTATTTTTTGAAAGCATAAAGTTTTCCAGCCGCAGTCTCAGGATGAAAAATTTCGTGATTCAAGCGACTCGTTTTGTTGTTCCCCCGAGGGTTTTTAAAAAGTCTGTTAGTTTTAATTGTAAATTTGTGTTACTCTTTTCATTTCCAAACGGCAGTTATTGGGAAAACTTTCGTATTCAAAGGTATTTCTTGCAAACATAAAATTTTTCATCCGCAGTACCGGGATGAGAAATTTTGTGATTGAATTGTGGCGTTTAGTTTTTACCTCAGTGGTTTTTTAAATCTTAAAATTCATTGAATGAATATTTGGTTGCCTCCCTTCCTTTCAAAGCAGTCGCTGTTATAAAAGTTTCGTTAATATACGTACTTTTTAAACATAATAATTTTCCTCCGCAGTCCCGGGATGAGTAATTTCGCGAATCAATTTTCGTGTAGGTTTTTCTTCCAAGTGCTTTTTAAAAGGCTTCACATTCATCAAATGAAAATTTGTTCCTTTCCTTACCTTTCAAAACGGTCGTTTTTGAGAAAATGGTATCATTTATACGTATTTTTTGCAAGCATTAAGTTTTCCAGCCGCAGTCCGGGATGAGAAATTTCGTGATTCAAGCGACTCGTTTAGTTGTTCCCCCGAGGGTTTTTTAAAAAGACTGTTAGTTTTAATTGTAAATTTGTGTGACTCTTTTCATTTCCAAACGGCAGTTATTGGGAAAATTTTCGTATTCATACGTTTTTCTTGCAAACAAAATTTTTCATCCGCAGTACCGGGATGAGAAATTTTGTGATTCAATTGTGGCGTTTAGTTTTTACCTCAGCGGTTTTTTAAAGCTTAAAATTCATTGAATGAATATTTTGTCGCCTCTCTTACTTTAAAGGCAGTCGCTGTTATATAAGTTTCGTTAATATACCTTTTTTTAAACATAATAATTTTCCTCCGCAGTCCCGGGATGAAAAATTTCGCGAATCAATTCTTGTCTAAATTTTTCTTCCAAGTGCTTCTTTAAAAGCTTTTCATTCATCAAATGAAAATTTGTTCTTTCTTTACCATTCAAAACGGTCGTTTTTTGAGAAAATGGTATCATTTATACGTATTTCTTGCAAGCATAACGTTTTCTAGCCGCAGTCCCGGGATAAGAAATTTCGTGATTCAAGCGACTGGTTTAGATGTTCCCCCGAGGGTTTTTTTGAAAGCCTGTTAGTTTTAATTGTAAATTTGTGTTTTTTTTCCTTTCCAAACGGGAGTTATTGGGAAAACTTTTGTATTCAAACATATTTCTTGCAAAAATAAAATTTTTCATCCGCAGCCCCGTGATGAGAAATTATGTGATTTAATTGATGCGTTTAGTTTTAACCTCAGCGGTTTTTTTGAAGCTTAAAATTCATTGAATGAATATTTGGTCGCCTTTCTTCCTTTCAAAGCACTCGCTATTATAAAGTTTCGTTAATATACGTATTTTTTAAACATAATAATTTTCCTCCGCAGTCCCGGGATGAGTAATTTCGCGAATCAATATTCGTGTAAGTTTTTCTTCCAAGTGCTTTTTTAAAGGCTCTTCATTCATCCAATGAAAATTTGTTCCTTTCTTTACCATTAAAAAACGGTCGTTTTTGAGAAAATGGTATCATTTATACGTATTTCTTGCAAGCATAACGTTTTCAAGCCGCAGTCCCGGGATGAGAAATTTCTTGATTCAAGCGACTCGTTTCGTTGTTCCCCCGAGGGTTTTTTTGAAAGCCTATTAGTTTTAACTGTAAATTTGTGTGACCCTTTCACTTCCAAACGGCAGTTATTGAGAAAATTTTCGTATTCATACGTATTTCTTGCAAACAAAATTTTCATCCGCAGTACCGGGATGAGAAATTTTGTGATTCAATTGTGGCGTTTAGTTTTTACCTCAGCGGTTTTTTAAAGCTTAAAATTCATTGAATGGATATTTGGTCGCCTCTCTTCCTTTAAGGGCAGTCGCTGATATGAAAGTTTCGTTTATATACTTATTTTTTAAACATAATAATTTTCCTCCGCAGTCTCGGGATGAAAAATATCGCGAATCAATTTTCGTGTTTTTCTTCCAAGTGCTTTTTTAAAAGCTTTTCATTCATCAAATGAAAATTTGGTCTTTCTTTACCATTCAAAACGCACGTTTTTGAGAAAATGGTATCATTTATACGTATTTCTTGCAAGCATAATATTTTGCAGCCGCAGTCCCGGGATGAGAAATTTCTTGATTCAAGCGACTCGTTTCGTTGTTCCCCCGAAGGTTTTTTTGAAAGCCTATTAGTTTTAACTGTAAATTTGTGTGACTCTTTTCATTTCCCAACGGCAGTTATTGGGAAAATTTTCGTATTCATACGTTTTTCTCGCAAACAAAATTTTTCATCCGCAGTACCGGGATGAGAAATTTTGTGATTCAATTGTGGCGTTTAGTTTTTACCTCAGCGGTTTTTTAAAGTTTAAATTCATTGAATGAATATTTTGTCGCCTCTCTTCCTTTAAAGGCAGTCGCTGTTATAAAAGTTTCGTTAATATACTTATTTTTTAAACATAATAATTTTCCTCCGCAGTCCCGGGATTAAAAATTTCGCAAATCAATTCTTGTCTAAATTTTTCTTCCAAGTGCTTTTTTAAAAGCTTTTCATTCATCAAATGAAAATTTGTTCTTTCTTTACCATTCAAAACGGTCGTTTTTGAGAAAATGGTATCATTTATACGTATTTCTTGCAAGCATAACGTTTTCCAGCCGCAGTACCGGGATGAGAAATTTTGTGATTGAATTGTGGCGTTTAGTTTTTACCTCAGCGGTTTTTTAAATTTAAAATTCATTGAATGAATATTTGGTTGCCTCCCTTCCTTTCAAAGCAGTCGCTGTTATAAAAGTTTCGTTAATATACGTACTTTTTAAACATAATAATTTTCCTCCGCAGTCCCGGGAGATGAGAAATTTCGTGAATCAATTTTCGTGTAAGTTTTCTTCCAAGTATTTTCTAAAAGCTTTTCATCCATCAAATGAAAATTTGTTCTTTCTTTACCATTCAAAACGGTCGTTTTTGAGAAAATGGTATCATTTATACGTATTTCTTGCAAGCATAACGTTTTCCAGCCGCAGTCCCGGGATGAGAAATTTCGTGATTCAAGCGACTCGTTTCGTTGTTTCCCCGAGGGTTTTTTTGAAACCCTATTAGTTTTAACTGTAAATTTGTGTGACTCTTTTCACTTCCAAACGACAGTTATTGAGAAAATTTTCGTATTCATACGTATTTCTTGCAAACAAAATTTTCATCCGCAGTACCGGGATGAGAAATTTTGTGATTCAATTGTGGCGTTTAGTTTTTACCTCAGTGGTTTTTTAAAGCTTAAAATTCATTGAATGAATATTTGGTCGCCTCTTTTCCTTTAAAGGCAGTCGCTGATATGAAAGTTTCGTTTATATACTTATTTTTTAAACATAATAATTTTCCTCCGCAGTCTCGGGATGAAAAATATCGCGAATCAATTTTCGTGTTTTTCTTCCAAGTGCTTTTTTAAAAGCTTTTCATTCATCAAATGAAAATTTGGTCTTTCTTTACCATTCAAAACGCACGTTTTTGAGAAAATGGTATCATTTATACGTATTTTTTGAAAGCATAAAGTTTTCCAGCCGCAGTCTCAGGATGAAAAATTTCGTGATTCAAGCGACTCGTTTTGTTGTTCCCCCGAGGGTTTTTTAAAAAGTCTGTTAGTTTTAATTGTAAATTTGTGTTACTCTTTTCATTTCCAAACGGCAGTTATTGGGAAAACTTTCGTATTCAAAGGTATTTCTTGCAAACATAAAATTTTTTATCCGCAGTACCGGGATGAGAAATTTTGTGATTGAATTGTGGCGTTTAGTTTTTACCTCAGTGGTTTTTTAAATCTTAAAATTCATTGAATGAATATTTGGTTGCCTCCCTTCCTTTCAAAGCAGTCGCTGTTATAAAAGTTTCGTTAATATACGTACTTTTTAAACATAATAATTTTCCTCCGCAGTCCCGGGATGAGTAATTTCGCGAATCAATTTTCGTGTAGGTTTTTCTTCCAAGTGCTTTTTAAAAGGCTTCACATTCATCAAATGAAAATTTGTTCCTTTCCTTACCTTTCAAAACGGTCGTTTTTGAGAAAATGGTATCATTTATACGTATTTTTTGCAAGCATTAAGTTTTCCAGCCGCAGTCCCGGGATGAGAAATTTCGTGATTCAAGCGACTCGTTTAGTTGTTCCCCCGAGGGTTTTTTAAAAAGACTGTTAGTTTTAATTGTAAATTTGTGTGACTCTTTTCATTTCCAAACGGCAGTTATTGGGAAAATTTTCGTATCATACGTTTTTCTTGCAAACAAAATTTTTCATCCGCAGTACCGGGATGAGAAATTTTGTGATTCAATTGTGGCGTTTAGTTTTTACCTCAGCGGTTTTTTAAAGCTTAAAATTCATTGAATGAATATTTGGTTGCCTCCCTTCCTTTCAAAGCAGTCGCTGTTATAAAAGTTTCGTTAATATACGTACTTTTTATACATAATAATTTTCCTCCGCAGTCCCGGGATGAGAAATTTCGTGAATCAATTTTCGTGTAAGTTTTTCTTCCAAGTATTTTTCTAAAAGCTTTTCATTCATCAAATGAAAATTTGTTCTTTCTTTACCATTCAAAACGGTGGTTTTTTAGAAAATGGTATCATTTATACGTATTTCTTGCAAGCATAACGTTTTCCAGCCGCAGTCCCGGGATGAAAAAATTTCTTGATTCAAGCGACTCGTTTTGTTGTTCCCCCGAGGGTTTTTTAAAAAGACTGTTAGTTTTAATTGTAAATTTGTGTTACTCTTTTCATTTCCAAACGGCAGTTATTTGGAAAACTTTCGTATTTAAACGTATTTCTTGCAAACATAAAATTTTTCATCCGCAGTACCGGATGAGAAATTTTGTGATTGAATTGTGGCGTTTAGTTTTTACCTCAGCGGTTTTTTAAATCTTAAAATTCATTGAATGAATATTTGGTTGCCTCCCTTCCTTTCAAAGCAGTCGCTGTTATAAAAGTTTCGTTAATATACGTACTTTTTAAACATAATAATTTTCCTCCGCAGTCCCGGGATGAGAAATTTCGTGAATCAATTTTCGTGTAAGTTTTTCTTCAAAGTATTTTTCTAAAAGCTTTTCATCCATCAAATGAAAATTTGTTCTTTCTTTACCATTCAAAACGGTCGTTTTTGAGAAAATGGTATCATTTATACGTATTTCTTGCAAGCATAACGTTTTCCAGCCGCAGTCCCGGGATGAGAAATTTCGTGATTCAAGCGACTCGTTTCGTTGTTTCCCCGAGGGTTTTTTTTGAAACCCTATTAGTTTTAACTGTAAATTTGTGTGACTCTTTCACTTCCAAACGACAGTTATTGAGAAAATTTTCGTATTCATACGTATTTCTTGCAAACAAAATTTTCATCCGCAGTACCGGGATGAGAAATTTTGTGATTCAATTGTGGCGTTTAGTTTTTACCTCAGCGGTTTTTTAAAGCTTAAAATTCATTGAATGAATATTTGGTCGCCTCTTTTCCTTTAAAGGCAGTCGCTGATATGAAAGTTTCGTTTATATACTTATTTTTTAAACATAATAATTTTCCTCCGCAGTCTCGGGATGAAAAATATCGCGAATCAATTTTCGTGTTTTTCTTCCAAGTGCTTTTTTAAAAGCTTTTCATTCATCAAATGAAAATTTGGTCTTTCTTTACCATTCAAAACGCACGTTTTTGAGAAAATGGTATCATTTGTACGTATTTTTTGAAAGCATAAAGTTTTCCAGCCGCAGTCTCAGGATGAAAAATTTCGTGATTCAAGCGACTCGTTTTGTTGTTCCCCCGAGGGTTTTTTAAAAAGTCTGTTAGTTTTAATTGTAAATTTGTGTTACTCTTTTCATTTCCAAACGGCAGTTATTGGGAAAACTTTCGTATTCAAAGGTATTTCTTGCAAACATAAAATTTTTCATCCGCAGTACCGGGATGAGAAATTTTGTGATTGAATTGTGGCGTTTAGTTTTTACCTCAGTGGTTTTTTAAATCTTAAAATTCATTGAATGAATATTTGGTTGCCTCCCTTCCTTTCAAAGCAGTCGCTGTTATAAAAGTTTCGTTAATATACGTACTTTTTAAACATAATAATTTTCCTCCGCAGTCCCGGGATGAGTAATTTCGCGAATCAATTTTCGTGTAGGTTTTTCTTCCAAGTGCTTTTTAAAAGGCTTCACATTCATCAAATGAAAATTTGTTCCTTTCCTTACCTTTCAAAACGGTCGTTTTTGAGAAAATGGTATCATTTATACGTATTTTTGCAAGCATTAAGTTTTCCAGCCGCAGTCCCGGGATGAGAAATTTCGTGATTCAAGCGACTCGTTTAGTTGTTCCCCCGAGGGTTTTTTAAAAAGACTGTTAGTTTTAATTGTAAATTTGTGTGACTCTTTTCATTTCCAAACGGCAGTTATTGGGAAAATTTTCGTATTCATACGTTTTTCTTGCAAACAAAATTTTTCATCCGCAGTACCGGGATGAGAAATTTTGTGATTCAATTGTGGCGTTTAGTTTTTACCTCAGCGGTTTTTTAAAGCTTAAAATTCATTGAATGAATATTTTGTCGCCTCTCTTACTTTAAAGGCAGTCGCTGTTATATAAGTTTCGTTAATATACCTTTTTTTTAAACATAATAATTTTCCTCCGCAGTCCCGGGATGAAAAATTTCGCGAATCAATTCTTGTCTAAATTTTTCTTCCAAGTGCTTCTTTAAAAGCTTTTCATTCATCAAATGAAAATTTGTTCTTTCTTTACCATTCAAAACGGTCGTTTTTGAGAAAATGGTATCATTTATACGTATTTCTTGCAAGCATAACGTTTTCTAGCCGCAGTCCCGGGATAAGAAATTTCGTGATTCAAGCGACTGGTTTAGTTGTTCCCCCGAGGGTTTTTTTGAAAGCCTGTTAGTTTTAATTGTAAATTTGTGTTTTTTTTCCTTTCCAAACGGCAGTTATTGGGAAAACTTTTGTATTCAAACATATTTCTTGCAAAAATAAAATTTTTCATCCGCAGCCCCGTGATGAGAAATTATGTGATTTAATTGATGCGTTTAGTTTTAACCTCAGCGGTTTTTTTGAAGCTTAAAATTCATTGAATGAATATTTGGTCGCCTTTCTTCCTTTCAAAGCACTCGCTATTATAAAAGTTTCGTTAATATACGTATTTTTTAAACATAATAATTTTCCTCCGCAGTCCCGGGATGAGTAATTTCGCGAATCAATATTCGTGTAAGTTTTTCTTCCAAGTGCTTTTTTAAAGGCTCTTCATTCATCCAATGAAAATTTGTTCCTTTCTTTACCATTCAAAACGGTCGTTTTTGAGAAAATGGTATCATTTATACGTATTTCTTGCAAGCATAACGTTTTCAAGCCGCAGTCCCGGGATGAGAAATTTCTTGATTCAAGCGACTCGTTTCGTTGTTCCCCCGAGGGTTTTTTTGAAAGCCTATTAGTTTTAACTGTAAATTTGTGTGACCCTTTCACTTCCAAACGGCAGTTATTGAGAAAATTTTCGTATTCATACGTATTTCTTGCAAACAAAATTTTCATCCGCAGTACCGGGATGAGAAATTTTGTGATTCAATTGTGGCGTTTAGTTTTTACCTCAGCGGTTTTTTAAAGCTTAAAATTCATTGAATGGATATTTGGTCGCCTCTCTTCCTTTAAGGGCAGTCGCTGATATGAAAGTTTCGTTTATATACTTATTTTTTAAACATAATAATTTTCCTCCGCAGTCTCGGGATGAAAAATATCGCGAATCAATTTTCGTGTTTTTCTTCCAAGTGCTTTTTTAAAAGCTTTTCATTCATCAAATGAAAATTTGGTCTTTCTTTACCATTCAAAACGCACGTTTTTGAGAAAATGGTATCATTTATACGTATTTCTTGCAAGCATAATATTTTGCAGCCGCAGTCCCGGGATGAGAAATTTCTTGATTCAAGCGACTCGTTTCGTTGTTCCCCCGAAGGTTTTTTTGAAAGCCTATTAGTTTTAACTGTAAATTTGTGTGACTCTTTTCATTTCCCAACGGCAGTTATTGGGAAAATTTTCGTATTCATACGTTTTTCTTGCAAACAAAATTTTTCATCCGCAGTACCGGGATGAGAATTTTGTGATTCAATTGTGGCGTTTAGTTTTTACCTCAGCGGTTTTTTAAAGTTTAAATTCATTGAATGAATATTTTGTCGCCTCTCTTCCTTTAAAGGCAGTCGCTGTTATAAAAGTTTCGTTAATATACTTATTTTTTAAACATAATAATTTTCCTCCGCAGTCCCGGGATTAAAAATTTCGCAAATCAATTCTTGTCTAAATTTTTCTTCCAAGTGCTTTTTTAAAAGCTTTTCATTCATCAAATGAAAATTTGTTCTTTCTTTACCATTCAAAACGGTCGTTTTTGAGAAAATGGTATCATTTATACGTATTTCTTGCAAGCATAACGTTTTCCAGCCGCAGTACCGGGATGAGAAATTTTGTGATTGAATTGTGGCGTTTAGTTTTTACCTCAGCGGTTTTTTAAATCTTAAAATTAATTGAATGAATATTTGGTTGCCTCCCTTCCTTTCAAAGCAGTCGCTGTTATAAAAGTTTCGTTAATATACGTACTTTTTAAACATAATAATTTTCCTCCGCAGTCCCGGGATGAGAAATTTCGTGAATCAATTTTCGTGTAAGTTTTTCTTCCAAGTATTTTTCTAAAAGCTTTTCATCCATCAAATGAAAATTTGTTCTTTCTTTACCATTCAAAACGGTCGTTTTTGAGAAAATGGTATCATTTATACGTATTTCTTGCAAGCATAACGTTTTCCAGCCGCAGTCCCGGGGATGAGAAATTTCGTGATTCAAGCGACTTGTTTCGTTGTTTCCCCGAGGGTTTTTTTGAAACCCTATTAGTTTTAACTGTAAATTTGTGTGACTCTTTTCACTTCCAAACGACAGTTATTGAGAAAATTTTCGTATTCATACGTATTTCTTGCAAACAAAATTTTCATCCGCAGTACCGGGATGAGAAATTTTGTGATTCAATTGTGGCGTTTAGTTTTTACCTCAGCGGTTTTTTAAAGCTTAAAATTCATTGAATGAATATTTGGTTGCCTCCCTTCCTTTCAAAGCAGTCGCTGTTATAAAAGTTTCGTTAATATACGTACTTTTTAAACATAATAATTTTCCTCCGCAGTCCCGGGATGAGTAATTTCGCGAATCAATTTTCGTGTAGGTTTTTCTTCCAAGTGCTTTTTAAAAGGCTTCACATTCATCAAATGAAAATTTGTTCCTTTCCTTACCTTTCAAAACGGTCGTTTTTGAGAAAATGGTATCATTTATACGTATTTTTTGCAAGCATTAAGTTTTCCAGCCGCAGTCCCGGGATGAGAAATTTCGTGATTCAAGCGACTCGTTTAGTTGTTCCCCCGAGGGTTTTTTAAAAAGACTGTTAGTTTTAATTGTAAATTTGTGTGACTCTTTTCATTTCCAAACGGCAGTTATTGGGAAAATTTTCGTATTCATACGTTTTTCTTGCAAACAAAATTTTTCATCCGCAGTACCGGGATGAGAAATTTTGTGATTCAATTGTGGCGTTTAGTTTTTACCTCAGCGGTTTTTTAAAGCTTAAAATTCATTGAATGAATATTTGGTTGCCTCCCTTCCTTTCAAAGCAGTCGCTGTTATAAAAGTTTCGTTAATATACGTACTTTTTATACATAATAATTTTCCTCCGCAGTCCCGGGATGAGAAATTTCGTGAATCAATTTTCGTGTAAGTTTTTCTTCCAAGTATTTTTCTAAAAGCTTTTCATTCATCAAATGAAAATTTGTTCTTTCTTTACCATTCAAAACGGTGGTTTTTTAGAAAATGGTATCATTTATACGTATTTCTTGCAAGCATAACGTTTTCCAGCCGCAGTCCCGGGATGAAAAAATTTCTTGATTCAAGCGACTGGTTTCGTTGTTCCCCCGAGGGTTTTTTTTGAAAGCCTATTAGTTTTAACTAAATTTGTGTGACTCTTTTCACTTCCAAACGGCAGTTATTGAGAAAATTTTCGTATTCATACGTATTTCTTGCAAACAAAATTTTCACCCGCAGTACCGGGATGAGAAATTTTGTGATTCAATTGTGGCGTTTAGTTTTTACCTCAGCGGTTTTTTAAAGCTTAAAATTTATTGAATGGATATTTGGTCGCCTCTCTTCCTTTAAGGGCAGTCGCTGATATGAAAGTTTCGTTTATATACTTATTTTTTAAACATAATAATTTTCCTCCGCAGTCTCGGGATGAAAAATATCGCGAATCAATTTTCGTGTTTTTCTTCCAAGTGCTTTTTTAAAAGCTTTTCATTCATCAAATGAAAATTTGGTCTTTCTTTACCATTCAAAACGCACGTTTTTGAGAAAATGGTATCATTTATACGTATTTCTTGCAAGCATAATATTTTCCAGCCGCAGTCCCGGGATGAGAAATTTCTTGATTCAAGCGACTCGTTTAGTTGTTCCCCCGAGGGTTTTTTTGAAAGCCTGTTAGTTTTAATTGTAAATTTGTGTTTTTTTTCCTTTCCAAACGGCAGTTATTTGGGAAAACTTTTGTATTCAAACATATTTCTTGCAAAAATAAAATTTTTCATCCGCAGCCCCGTGATGAGAAATTATGTGATTTAATTGATGCGTTTAGTTTTAACCTCAGCGGTTTTTTTGAAGCTTAAAATTCATTGAATGAATATTTGGTCGCCTTTCTTCCTTTCAAAGCACTCGCTATTATAAAAGTTTCGTTAATATACGTATTTTTTAAACATAATAATTTTCCTCCGCAGTCCCGGGATGAGTAATTTCGCGAATCAATATTCGTGTAAGTTTTTCTTCCAAGTGCTTTTTTAAAGGCTCTTCATTCATCCAATGAAAATTTGTTCCTTTCTTTACCATTCAAAACGGTCGTTTTTGAGAAAATGGTATCATTTATACGTATTTCTTGCAAGCATAACGTTTTCAAGCCGCAGTCCCGGGATGAGAAATTTCTTGATTCAAGCGACTCGTTTCGTTGTTCCCCCGAGGGTTTTTTTGAAAGCCTATTAGTTTTAACTGTAAATTTGTGTGACCCTTTCACTTCCAAACGGCAGTTATTGAGAAAATTTTCGTATTCATACGTATTTCTTGCAAACAAAATTTTCATCCGCAGTACCGGGATGAGAAATTTTGTGATTCAATTGTGGCGTTTAGTTTTTACCTCAGCGGTTTTTTTAAAGCTTAAAATTCATTGAATGGATATTTGGTCGCCTCTCTTCCTTTAAGGGCAGTCGCTGATATGAAAGTTTCGTTTATATACTTATTTTTTAAACATAATAATTTTCCTCCGCAGTCTCGGGATGAAAAATATCGCGAATCAATTTTCGTGTTTTTCTTCCAAGTGCTTTTTTAAAAGCTTTTCATTCATCAAATGAAAATTTGGTCTTTCTTTACCATTCAAAACGCACGTTTTTGAGAAAATGGTATCATTTATACGTATTTCTTGCAAGCATAATATTTTGCAGCCGCAGTCCCGGGATGAGAAATTTCTTGATTCAAGCGACTCGTTTCGTTGTTCCCCCGAAGGTTTTTTTGAAAGCCTATTAGTTTTAACTGTAAATTTGTGTGACTCTTTTCATTTCCCAACGGCAGTTATTGGGAAAATTTTCGTATTCATACGTTTTTCTTGCAAACAAAATTTTTCATCCGCAGTACCGGGATGAGAAATTTTGTGATTCAATTGTGGCGTTTAGTTTTTACCTCAGCGGTTTTTTAAAGTTTAAATTCATTGAATGAATATTTTGTCGCCTCTCTTCCTTTAAAGGCAGTCGCTGTTATAAAAGTTTCGTTAATATACTTATTTTTTAAACATAATAATTTTCCTCCGCAGTCCCGGGATTAAAAATTTCGCAAATCAATTCTTGTCTAAATTTTTCTTCCAAGTGCTTTTTTAAAAGCTTTTCATTCATCAAATGAAAATTTGTTCTTTCTTTACCATTCAAAACGGTCGTTTTTGAGAAAATGGTATCATTTATACGTATTTCTTGCAAGCATAACGTTTTCCAGCCGCAGTCCCGGGATGAAAAAATTTCTTGATTCAAGCGACTGGTTTCGTTGTTCCCCCGAGGGTTTTTTTGAAAGCCTATTAGTTTTAACTAAATTTGTGTGACTCTTTTCACTTCCAAACGGCAGTTATTGAGAAAATTTTCGTATTCATACGTATTTCTTGCAAACAAAATTTTCACCCGCAGTACCGGGATGAGAAATTTTGTGATTCAATTGTGGCGTTTAGTTTTTACCTCAGCGGTTTTTTAAAGCTTAAAATTTATTGAATGGATATTTGGTCGCCTCTCTTCCTTTAAGGGCAGTCGCTGATATGAAAGTTTCGTTTATATACTTATTTTTTAAACATAATAATTTTCCTCCGCAGTCTCGGGATGAAAAATATCGCGAATCAATTTTCGTGTTTTTCTTCCAAGTGCTTTTTTAAAAGCTTTTCATTCATCAAATGAAAATTTGGTCTTTCTTTACCATTCAAAACGCACGTTTTTGAGAAAATGGTATCATTTATACGTATTTCTTGCAAGCATAATATTTTCCAGCCGCAGTCCCGGGATGAGAAATTTCTTGATTCAAGCGACTCGTTTAGTTGTTCCCCCGAGGGTTTTTTTGAAAGCCTGTTAGTTTTAATTGTAAATTTGTGTTTTTTTTCCTTTCCAAACGGCAGTTATTGGGAAAACTTTTGTATTCAAACATATTTCTTGCAAAAATAAAATTTTTCATCCGCAGCCCCGTGATGAGAAATTATGTGATTTAATTGATGCGTTTAGTTTTAACCTCAGCGGTTTTTTTGAAGCTTAAAATTCATTGAATGAATATTTGGTCGCCTTTCTTCCTTTCAAAGCACTCGCTATTATAAAAGTTTCGTTAATATACGTATTTTTTAAACATAATAATTTTCCTCCGCAGTCCCGGGATGAGTAATTTCGCGAATCAATATTCGTGTAAGTTTTTCTTCCAAGTGCTTTTTTAAAGGCTCTTCATTCATCCAATGAAAATTTGTTCCTTTCTTTACCATTCAAAACGGTCGTTTTTGAGAAAATGGTATCATTTATACGTATTTCTTGCAAGCATAACGTTTTCAAGCCGCAGTCCCGGGATGAGAAATTTCTTGATTCAAGCGACTCGTTTCGTTGTTCCCCCGAGGGTTTTTTTGAAAGCCTATTAGTTTTAACTGTAAATTTGTGTGACCCTTTCACTTCCAAACGGCAGTTATTGAGAAAATTTTCGTATTCATACGTATTTCTTGCAAACAAAATTTTCATCCGCAGTACCGGGATGAGAAATTTTGTGATTCAATTGTGGCGTTTAGTTTTTACCTCAGCGGTTTTTTAAAGCTTAAAATTCATTGAATGGATATTTGGTCGCCTCTCTTCCTTTAAGGGCAGTCGCTGATATGAAAGTTTCGTTTATATACTTATTTTTTAAACATAATAATTTTCCTCCGCAGTCTCGGGATGAAAAATATCGCGAATCAATTTTCGTGTTTTTCTTCCAAGTGCTTTTTTAAAAGCTTTTCATTCATCAAATGAAAATTTGGTCTTTCTTTACCATTCAAAACGCACGTTTTTGAGAAAATGGTATCATTTATACGTATTTCTTGCAAGCATAATATTTTGCAGCCGCAGTCCCGGGATGAGAAATTTCTTGATTCAAGCGACTCGTTTCGTTGTTCCCCCGAAGGTTTTTTTGAAAGCCTATTAGTTTTAACTGTAAATTTGTGTGACTCTTTTCATTTCCCAACGGCAGTTATTGGGAAAATTTTCGTATTCATACGTTTTTCTTGCAAACAAAATTTTTCATCCGCAGTACCGGGATGAGAAATTTTGTGATTCAATTGTGGCGTTTAGTTTTTACCTCAGCGGTTTTTTAAAGTTTAAATTCATTGAATGAATATTTTGTCGCCTCTCTTCCTTTAAAGGCAGTCGCTGTTATAAAAGTTTCGTTAATATACTTATTTTTTAAACATAATAATTTTCCTCCGCAGTCCCGGGATTAAAAATTTCGCAAATCAATTCTTGTCTAAATTTTTCTTCCAAGTGCTTTTTTAAAAGCTTTTCATTCATCAAATGAAAATTTGTTCTTTCTTTACCATTCAAAACGGTCGTTTTTGAGAAAATGGTATCATTTATACGTATTTCTTGCAAGCATAACGTTTTCCAGCCGCAGTACCGGGATGAGAAATTTTGTGATTGAATTGTGGCGTTTAGTTTTTACCTCAGCGGTTTTTTAAATCTTAAAATTAATTGAATGAATATTTGGTTGCCTCCCTTCCTTTCAAAGCAGTCGCTGTTATAAAAGTTTCGTTAATATACGTACTTTTTAAACATAATAATTTTCCTCCGCAGTCCCGGGATGAGAAATTTCGTGAATCAATTTTCGTGTAAGTTTTTCTTCCAAGTATTTTTCTAAAAGCTTTTCATCCATCAAATGAAAATTTGTTCTTTCTTTACCATTCAAAACGGTCGTTTTTGAGAAAATGGTATCATTTATACGTATTTCTTGCAAGCATAACGTTTTCCAGCCGCAGTCCCGGGATGAGAAATTTCGTGATTCAAGCGACTTGTTTCGTTGTTTCCCCGAGGGTTTTTTTGAAACCCTATTAGTTTTAACTGTAAATTTGTGTGACTCTTTTCACTTCCAAACGACAGTTATTGAGAAAATTTTCGTATTCATACGTATTTCTTGCAAACAAAATTTTCATCCGCAGTACCGGGATGAGAAATTTTGTGATTCAATTGTGGCGTTTAGTTTTTACCTCAGCGGTTTTTTAAAGCTTAAAATTCATTGAATGAATATTTGGTTGCCTCCCTTCCTTTCAAAGCAGTCGCTGTTATAAAAGTTTCGTTAATATACGTACTTTTTAAACATAATAATTTTCCTCCGCAGTCCCGGGATGAGTAATTTCGCGAATCAATTTTCGTGTAGGTTTTTCTTCCAAGTGCTTTTTAAAAGGCTTCACATTCATCAAATGAAAATTTGTTCCTTTCCTTACCTTTCAAAACGGTCGTTTTTGAGAAAATGGTATCATTTATACGTATTTTTTGCAAGCATTAAGTTTTCCAGCCGCAGTCCCGGGATGAGAAATTTCGTGATTCAAGCGACTCGTTTAGTTGTTCCCCCGAGGGTTTTTTAAAAAGACTGTTAGTTTTAATTGTAAATTTGTGTGACTCTTTTCATTTCCAAACGGCAGTTATTGGGAAAATTTTCGTATTCATACGTTTTTCTTGCAAACAAAATTTTTCATCCGCAGTACCGGGATGAGAAATTTTGTGATTCAATTGTGGCGTTTAGTTTTTACCTCAGCGGTTTTTTAAAGCTTAAAATTCATTGAATGAATATTTGGTTGCCTCCCTTCCTTTCAAAGCAGTCGCTGTTATAAAAGTTTCGTTAATATACGTACTTTTTATACATAATAATTTTCCTCCGCAGTCCCGGGATGAGAAATTTCGTGAATCAATTTTCGTGTAAGTTTTTCTTCCAAGTATTTTTCTAAAAGCTTTTCATTCATCAAATGAAAATTTGTTCTTTCTTTACCATTCAAAACGGTGGTTTTTTAGAAAATGGTATCATTTATACGTATTTCTTGCAAGCATAACGTTTTCCAGCCGCAGTCCCGGGATGAAAAAATTTCTTGATTCAAGCGACTGGTTTCGTTGTTCCCCCGAGGGTTTTTTTGAAAGCCTATTAGTTTTAACTAAATTTGTGTGACTCTTTTCACTTCCAAACGGCAGTTATTGAGAAAATTTTCGTATTCATACGTATTTCTTGCAAACAAAATTTTCACCCGCAGTACCGGGATGAGAAATTTTGTGATTCAATTGTGGCGTTTAGTTTTTACCTCAGTGGTTTTTTAAAGCTTAAAATTTATTGAATGGATATTTGGTCGCCTCTCTTCCTTTAAGGGCAGTCGCTGATATGAAAGTTTCGTTTATATACTTATTTTTTAAACATAATAATTTTCCTCCGCAGTCTCGGGATGAAAAATATCGCGAATCAATTTTCGTGTTTTTCTTCCAAGTGCTTTTTTAAAAGCTTTTCATTCATCAAATGAAAATTTGGTCTTTCTTTACCATTCAAAACGCACGTTTTTGAGAAAATGGTATCATTTATACGTATTTCTTGCAAGCATAATATTTTCCAGCCGCAGTCCCGGGATGAGAAATTTCTTGATTCAAGCGACTCGTTTCGTTGTTCCCCCGAAGGTTTTTTTGAAAGCCTATTAGTTTTAACTGTAAATTTGTGACTCTTTTCATTTCCCAACGGCAGTTATTGGGAAAATTTTCGTATTAATACGTTTGTCTTGCAAACAAAATTTTTCATCCGCAGTACCGGGATGAGAAATTTTGTGATTCAATTGTGGCGTTTAGTTTTTACCTCAGCGGTTTTTTAAAGTTTAAAATTCATTGAATGAATATTTTGTCGCCTTTCTTCCTTTAAAGGCAGTCGCTGTTATAAAAATTTCATTAATATACTTATTTTTTAAACAAAATAATTTTCCTCCGCAGTCCCGGGATTAAAAATTTCGCGAATCAATTCTTGTCTAAATTTTTCTTCCAAGTGCTTTTTCAAAAGCTTTTCATTCATCAAATGAAAATTTGTTCTTTCTTTACCATTCAAAACGGTCGTTTTTGAGATAATGGTATCATTTATACGTATTTTTTGCAAGCATTAAGTTTTCCAGCCGCAGTCCCGGGATGAGAAATTTCGTGATTCAAGCGACTCGTTTAGTTGTTCCCCCGAGGGTTTTTTAAAAAGACTTAGTTTTAATTGTAAATTTGTGTGACTCTTTTCATTTCCAAACGGCAGTTATTGGGAAAATTTTCGTATTCATACGTTTTTCTTGCAAACAAAATTTTTCATCCGCAGTACCGGGATGAGAAATTTTGTGATTCAATTGTGGCGTTTAGTTTTTACCTCAGCGGTTTTTTAAAGCTTAAAATTCATTGAATGAATATTTTGTCGCCTCTCTTCCTTTAAAGGCAGTCGCTGTTATAAAAGTTTCGTTAATATACTTATTTTTTAACCATAATAATTTTCCTCCGCAGTCCAGGGATGAAAAATTTCGCGAATCAATTCTTGTCTAAATTTTTCTTCCAAGTGCTTTTTTAAAAGCTTTTCAATCATCAAATGAAAATTTGTTCTTTCTTTACCATTCAAAACGGTCGTTTTTGAGAAAATGGTATCATTAAACGTATTTTTTGAAAGCATAAAGTTTTCCAGCCGAAGTCCCGGGATGAGAAATTTCGTGATTCAAGCAACTCGTTTTGTTGTTCCCCCGAGGGTTTTTTATAAAGACTGTTAGTTTTAATTGTAAATTTGTGTTACTCTTTTCATTTCCAAACGGCAGTTATTGGGAAAACTTTCGTATTCAAAAGTATTTCTATCAAACATAAAATTTTTCATCCGCAGTACCGGGATGAGAAATTTTGTGATTGAATTGTGGCGTTTAGTTTTAACCTTAGCGGTTTTTTTGAAGCTTAAAATTCATTGAATGAATATTTGGTCGCCTTTCTTCCTTTTAAAGCACTCGCTATTATAAAAGTTTCGTGAATATACGTATTTTTTAAACATAATAATTTTCCTCCGCAGTCCCGGGATGAGTAAATTTGCGAATAAATTTTCGTGTAAGTTTTTCTTCCAAGTGCTTTTTTAAAGGCTCTTCATTCATCAAATGAAAATTTGTTCCTTTCTTTACCTTTCAAAACGGTCATTTTTGAGAAAATGGTATCATTTATACGTATTTCTTGCAAGCATAACGTTTTCCAGCCGCAGTCCCGGGATGAGAAATTTCGTGATTCAATCGACTCGTTTAGTTGTTCCCCCGAGGGTTTTTTTGGAAGCCTGTTAGTTTTAATTGTAAATTTGTTTGACTCTTTTCATTTCCAAACGGCAGTTATTCAGAAAATTTTCGAATTCAAACTTATTTCTTGCAAACAAAATTTTTCATCCGCAGTACCGGGATGAGAAATTTTGTGATTCAATTCTGGCGTTTAGTTTTACCTCAGCGGTTTTTTAAGGCTTAAAATTCATTGAATGAATATTTTGTGGCCTCTCTTCCTTTAAAGGCAGTCGTTGTTATAAAAGTTTCGTTAATATACGTACTTTTTAAACATAATAATTTTCCTCCGCAGTCCAGGGATGAGAAATTTCGTGAATCAATTTTCGTTTAGTTTTTCTTCCAAGTATTTTTCTAAAAGCTTTTCATTCATCAAATGAAAATTTGTTCTTTCTTTACCATTCAAAACGGTCGTTTTTGAGAAAATGGTATCATTTATAGGTATTTCTTGCAAGCATAACGTTTTCCAGCCGCAGTCCCGGGATGAGAAATTTCGTGATTCAAGCGACTCGTTTCGTTGTTCCCCCGAGGGTTTTTTTGAAAGCCTATTAGTTTTAACTGTAAATTTGTGTGACTCTTTTCACTTCCAAACGGCAGTTATTGAGAAAATTTTCGTATTCATACGTATTTCTTGCAAACAAAATTTTTCATCCGCAGTACCGGGATGAGAAATTTTGTGATTCAATTGTGGCGTTTAGTTTTTACCTCAGCGGTTTTTTAAAGTTTAAAATTCATTGAATGAATATTTTGTCGCCTTTCTTCCTTTAAAGGCAGTCGCTGTTATAAAAATTTCATTAATATACTTATTTTTTAAACAAAATAATTTTCCTCCGCAGTCCCGGGATTAAAAATTTCGCGAATCAATTCTTGTCTAAATTTTTCTTCCAAGTGCTTTTTCAAAAGCTTTTCATTCATCAAATGAAAATTTGTTCTTTCTTTACCATTCAAAACGGTCGTTTTTGAGATAATGGTATCATTTATACGTATTTTTTGCAAGCATTAAGTTTTCCAGCCGCAGTCCCGGGATGAGAAATTTCGTGATTCAAGCGACTCGTTTAGTTGTTCCCCCGAGGGTTTTTTAAAAAGACTTAGTTTTAATTGTAAATTTGTGTGACTCTTTTCATTTCCAAACGGCAGTTATTGGGAAAATTTTCGTATTCATACGTTTTTCTTGCAAACAAAATTTTTCATCCGCAGTACCGGGATGAGAAATTTTGTGATTCAATTGTGGCGTTTAGTTTTTACCTCAGCGGTTTTTTAAAGCTTAAAATTCATTGAATGAATATTTTGTCGCCTCTCTTCCTTTAAAGGCAGTCGCTGTTATAAAAGTTTCGGTAATATACTTATTTTTTAACCATAATAATTTTCCTCCGCAGTCCAGGGATGAAAAATTTCGCGAATCAATTCTTGTCTAAATTTTTCTTCCAAGTGCTTTTTTAAAAGCTTTTCAATCATCAAATGAAAATTTGTTCTTTCTTTACCATTCAAAACGGTCGTTTTTGAGAAAATGGTATCATTAAACGTATTTTTTGAAAGCATAAAGTTTTCCAGCCGAAGTCCCGGGATGAGAAATTTCGTGATTCAAGCAACTCGTTTTGTTGTTCCCCCGAGGGTTTTTTATAAAGACTGTTAGTTTTAATTGTAAATTTGTGTTACTCTTTTCATATCCAAACGGCAGTTATTGGGAAAACTTTCGTATTCAAAAGTATTTCTATCAAACATAAAATTTTTCATCCGCAGTACCGGGATGAGAAATTTTGTGATTGAATTGTGGCGTTTAGTTTTAACCTTAGCGGTTTTTTTGAAGCTTAAAATTCATTGAATGAATATTTGGTCGCCTTTCTTCCTTTTAAAGCACTCGCTATTATAAAAGTTTCGTGAATATACGTATTTTTTAAACATAATAATTTTCCTCCGCAGTCCCGGGATGAGTAAATTTGCGAATAAATTTTCGTGTAAGTTTTTCTTCCAAGTGCTTTTTTAAAGGCTCTTTATTCATCAAATGAAAATTTGTTCCTTTCTTTACCTTTCAAAACGGTCATTTTTGAGAAAATGGTATCATTTATACGTATTTCTTGCAAGCATAACGTTTTCCAGCCGCAGTCCCGGGATGAGAAATTTCGTGATTCAATCGACTCGTTTAGTTGTTCCCCCGAGGGTTTTTTTGGAAGCCTGTTAGTTTTAATTGTAAATTTGTTTGACTCTTTTCATTTCCAAACGGCAGTTATTCAGAAAATTTTCGAATTCAAACTTATTTCTTGCAAACAAAATTTTTCATCCGCAGTACCGGGATGAGAAATTTTGTGATTCAATTCTGGCGTTTAGTTTTACCTCAGCGGTTTTTTAAGGCTTAAAATTCATTGAATGAATATTTTGTGGCCTCTCTTCCTTTAAAGGCAGTCGTTGTTATAAAAGTTTCGTTAATATACGTACTTTTTAAACATAATAATTTTCCTCCGCAGTCCAGGGATGAGAAATTTCGTGAATCAATTTTCGTTTAGTTTTTCTTCCAAGTATTTTTCTAAAAGCTTTTCATTCATCAAATGAAAATTTGTTCTTTCTTTACCATTCAAAACGGTCGTTTTTGAGAAAATGGTATCATTTATAGGTATTTCTTGCAAGCATAACGTTTTCCAGCCGCAGTCCCGGGATGAGAAATTTCGTGATTCAAGCGACTCGTTTCGTTGTTCCCCCGAGGGTTTTTTTGAAAGCCTATTAGTTTTAACTGTAAATTTGTGTGACTCTTTTCACTTCCAAACGGCAGTTATTGAGAAAATTTTCGTATTCATACGTATTTCTTGCAAACAAAATTTTTCATCCGCAGCACCGGGATGAGAAATTTTGTGATTCAATTGTGGCGTTTAGTTTTTACCTAAGCGGTTTTTAAAGCTTAAAATTCATTGAATGAATATTTGGTCGCCTCTCTTCCTTTAAGGGCAGTCGCTGATATGAAAGTTTCGTTGATATACTTATTTTTTAAACATAATAATTTTCCTCCGCAGTCCCGGGATTAAAAATTTCGCGAATCAATTCTTGGGTAAATTTTTCTTCCAAGTGCTTTTTAAAAAGCTTTTCATTCATCAAATGAAAATTTGTTCTTTCTTTACCATTCAAAACGGTCGTTTTTGAGATAATGGTATCATTTATACGTATTTTTTGCAAGCATTAAGTTTTCCAGCCGCAGTCCCGGGATGAGAAATTTCGTGATTCAAGCGACTCGTTTAGTTGTTCCCCCGAGGGTTTTTTAAAAAGACTGTTAGTTTTAATTGTAAATTTGTGTGACTCTTTTCATTTCCAAAGGGCAGTTATTGGGAAAATTTTCGTATTCATACGTTTTTCTTGCAAACAAAATTTTTCATCCGCAGTACCGGGATGAGAAATTTTGTGATTGAATTGTGGCGTTTAGTTTTTACCTCAGCGGTTTTTTAAAGCTTAAAATTCATTGAATGAATATTTTGTCGCCTCTCTTCCTTTAAAGGCAGTCGCTGTTATAAAAGTTTCGTTAATATACTTATTTTTTAAACATAATAATTTTCCTCCGCAGTCCCGGGATGAGAAATTTCGTGAATCAATTTTCGTGTAAGTTTTTCTTCCAAGTATTTTTCTAAAAGCTTTTCATCCATCAAATGAAAATTTGTTCTTTCTTTACCATTCAAAACGGTCGTTTTTGAGAAAATGGTATCATTTATACGTATTTCTTGCAAGCATAACGTTTTCCGCCGCAGTCCCGGGATGAGAAATTTCGTGATTCAAGCGACTCGTTTCGTTGTTTCCCCGAGGGTTTTTTTGAAACCCTATTAGTTTTAACTGTAAATTTGTGTGACTCTTTTCACTTCCAAACGACAGTTATTGAGAAAATTTTCGTATTCATACGTATTTCTTGCAAACAAAATTTTCATCCGCAGTACCGGGATGAGAAATTTTGTGATTCAATTGTGGCGTTTAGTTTTTACCTCAGCGGTTTTTTAAAGCTTAAAATTCATTGAATGAATATTTGGTCGCCTCTTTTCCTTTAAGGGCAGTCGCTGATATGAAAGTTTCGTTTATATACTTATTTTTTAAACATAATAATTTTCCTCCGCAGTCTCGGGATGAAAATTATCGCGAATCAATTTTCGTGTTTTTCTTCCAAGTGCTTTTTTAAAAGCGTTTCATTCATCAAATGAAAATTTGTTCTTTCTTTACCATTCAAAACGCACGTTTTTGAGAAAATGGTATCATTTATACGTATTTTTTGAAAGCATAAAGTTTTCCAGCCGCAGTCTCAGGATGAAAAATTTCGTGATTCAAGCGACTCGTTTTGTTGTTCCCCCGAGGGTTTTTTAAAAAGTCTGTTAGTTTTAATTGTAAATTTGTGTT
This sequence comes from Hetaerina americana, assembly GCF_022747635.1. Classification (NCBI taxonomy): domain Eukaryota; kingdom Metazoa; phylum Arthropoda; class Insecta; order Odonata; family Calopterygidae; genus Hetaerina; species Hetaerina americana. The sequence continues at coordinate 29,662 of NW_027287110.1, forward strand.
ACTCTTTTCATTTCCAAACGGCAGTTATTGGGAAAACTTTCGTATTCAAAGGTATTTCTTGCAAACATAAAATTTTTCATCCGCAGTACCGGGATGAGAAATTTTGTGATTGAATTGTGGCGTTTAGTTTTTACCTCAGTGGTTTTTTAAATCTTAAAATTCATTGAATGAATATTTGGTTGCCTCCCTTCCTTTCAAAGCAGTCGCTGTTATAAAAGTTTCGTTAATATACGTACTTTTTAAACATAATAATTTTCCTCCGCAGTCCCGGGATGAGTAATTTCGCGAATCAATTTTCGTGTAGGTTTTTCTTCCAAGTGCTTTTTAAAAGGCTTCACATTCATCAAATGAAAATTTGTTCCTTTCCTTACCTTTCAAAACGGTCGTTTTTGAGAAAATGGTATCATTTATACGTATTTTTTGCAAGCATTAAGTTTTCCAGCCGCAGTCCCGGGATGAGAAATTTCGTGATTCAAGCGACTCGTTTAGTTGTTCCCCCGAGGGTTTTTTAAAAAGACTGTTAGTTTTAATTGTAAATTTGTGTGACTCTTTTCATTTCCAAACGGCAGTTATTGGGAAAATTTTCGTATTCATACGTTTTTCTTGCAAACAAAATTTTTCATCCGCAGTACCGGGATGAGAAATTTTGTGATTCAATTGTGGCGTTTAGTTTTTACCTCAGCGGTTTTTTAAAGCTTAAAATTCATTGAATGAATATTTTGTCGCCTCTCTTACTTTAAAGGCAGTCGCTGTTATATAAGTTTCCTTAATATACCTTTTTTTTAAACATAATAATTTTCCTCCGCAGTCCCGGGATGAAAAATTTCGCGAATCAATTCTTGTCTAAATTTTTCTTCCAAGTGCTTCTTTAAAAGCTTTTCATTCATCAAATGAAAATTTGTTCTTTCTTTACCATTCAAAACGGTCGTTTTTGAGAAAATGGTATCATTTATACGTATTTCTTGCAAGCATAACGTTTTCTAGCCGCAGTCCCGGGATAAGAAATTTCGTGATTCAAGCGACTGGTTTAGTTGTTCCCCCGAGGGTTTTTTTGAAAGCCTGTTAGTTTTAATTGTAAATTTGTGTTTTTTTTCCTTTCCAAACGGCAGTTATTGGGAAAACTTTTGTATTCAAACATATTTCTTGCAAAAATAAAATTTTTCATCCGCAGCCCCGTGATGAGAAATTATGTGATTTAATTGATGCGTTTAGTTTTAACCTCAGCGGTTTTTTTGAAGCTTAAAATTCATTGAATGAATATTTGGTCGCCTTTCTTCCTTTCAAAGCACTCGCTATTATAAAAGTTTCGTTAATATACGTATTTTTTAAACATAATAATTTTCCTCCGCAGTCCCGGGATGAGTAATTTCGCGTATCAATATTCGTGTAAGTTTTTCTTCCAAGTGCTTTTTTAAAGGCTCTTCATTCATCCAATGAAAATTTGTTCCTTTCTTTACCATTCAAAACGGTCGTTTTTGAGAAAATGGTATCATTTATACGTATTTCTTGCAAGCATAACGTTTTCAAGCCGCAGTCCCGGGATGAGAAATTTCTTGATTCAAGCGACTCGTTTCGTTGTTCCCCCGAGGGTTTTTTTGAAAGCCTATTAGTTTTAACTGTAAATTTGTGTGACCCTTTCACTTCCAAACGGCAGTTATTGAGAAAATTTTCGTATTCATACGTATTTCTTGCAAACAAAATTTTCATCCGCAGTACCGGGATGAGAAATTTTGTGATTCAATTGTGGCGTTTAGTTTTTACCTCAGCGGTTTTTTAAAGCTTAAAATTCATTGAATGGATATTTGGTCGCCTCTCTTCCTTTAAGGGCAGTCGCTGATATGAAAGTTTCGTTTATATACTTATTTTTTAAACATAATAATTTTCCTCCGCAGTCTCGGGATGAAAAATATCGCGAATCAATTTTCGTGTTTTTCTTCCAAGTGCTTTTTTAAAAGCTTTTCATTCATCAAATGAAAATTTGGTCTTTCTTTACCTTTCAAAACGGTCGTTTTTGAGAAAATTGTATCATTTATACGTATTTTTTGCAAGAATAAAGTTTTCCAGCCGCAGTCCCGGGATGAGAAATTTCGTGATTCAAGCGACTCGTTTAGTTGTTCCCCCGAGGGTTTTTTATAAAGACTGTTAGTTTTAATTGTAAATTTGTGTTACCCTTTTCATTTCCAAACGGCAGTTATTGGGAAAACTTTCGTATTCAAAGGTATTTCTTGCAAACATAAAATTTTTCATCCGCAGTACCGGGATGAGAAATTTTGTGATTGAATTGTGGCGTTTAGTTTTTACCTCAACGGTTTTTTAAATCTTAAAATTCATTGAATGAATATTTGGTACCTCCCTTCCTTTCAAAGCAGTCGCTGTTATAAAAGTTTTGTTAATATACGTACTTTTTAAACATAATAATTTTCCTCCGCAGTCCCGGGATGAGAAATTTCGTGAATCAATTTTCGTTGTAAGTTTTTCTTCCAAGTATTTTTCTAAAAGCTTTTCATCCATCAAATGAAAATTTGTTCTTTCTTTACCATTCCAAACGGTCGTTTTTGAGAAAATGGTATCATTTATACGTATTTCTTGCAAGCATAACGTTTTCCAGCCGCAGTCCCGGGATGAGAAATTTCGTGATTCAAGCGACTCGTTTCGTTGTTTCCCCGAGGGTTTTTTTGAAACCCTATTAGTTTTAACTGTAAATTTGTGTGTGACTCTTTTCACTTCCAAACGACAGTTATTGAGAAAATTTTCGTATTCATACGTATTTCTTGCAAACAAAATTTTCATCCGCAGTACCGGGATGAGAAATTTTGTGATTCAATTGTGGCGTTTAGTTTTTACCTCAGCGGTTTTTTAAAGCTTAAAATTCATTGAATGAATATTTGGTCGCCTCTTTTCCTTTAAAGGGCAGTCGCTGATATGAAAGTTTCGTTTATATACTTATTTTTTAAACATAATAATTTTCCTCCGCAGTCTCCGGGATGAAAAATATCGCGAATCAATTTTCGTGTTTTTCTTCCAAGTGCTTTTTTAAAAGCTTTTCATTCATCAAATGAAAATTTGGTCTTTTCTTTACCATTCAAAACGCACGTTTTTGAGAAAATGGTATCATTTTTACGTATTTTTTGAAAGCATAAAGTTTTCCAGCCGCAGTCTCAGGATGAAAAATTTCGTGATTCAAGCGACTCGTTTTGTTGTTCCCCCGAGGGTTTTTTAAAAAGTCTGTTAGTTTTAATTGTAAATTTGTGTTACTCTTTTCATTTCCAAACGGCAGTTATGTGGGAAAACTTTCGTATTCAAAGGTATTTCTTGCAAACATAAAATTTTTCATCCGCAGTACCGGGATGAGAAATTTTGTGATTGAATTGTGGCGTTTAGTTTTTACCTCAGTGGTTTTTTAAATCTTAAAATTCATTGAATGAATATTTGGTTGCCTCCCTTCCTTTCAAAGCAGTCGCTGTTATAAAAGTTTCGTTAATATACGTACTTTTTAAACATAATAATTTTCCTCCGCAGTCCCGGGATGAGTAATTTCGCGAATCAATTTTCGTGTAGGTTTTTCTTCCAAGTGCTTTTTAAAAGGCTTCACATTCATCAAATGAAAATTTGTTCCTTTCCTTACCTTTCAAAAACGGTCGTTTTTGAGAAAATGGTATCATTTATACGTATTTTTTGCAAGCATTAAGTTTTCCAGCCGCAGTCCCGGGATGAGAAATTTCGTGATTCAAGCGACTCGTTTAGTTGTTCCCCCGAGGGTTTTTTAAAAAGACTGTTAGTTTTTAATTGTAAATTTGTGTGACTCTTTTCATTTCCAAACGGCAGTTATTGGGAAAATTTTTCGTATTCATACGTTTTTCTTGCAAACAAAATTTTTCATCCGCAGTACCGGGATGAGAAATTTTGTGATTCAATTGTGGCGTTTAGTTTTTACCTCAGCGGTTTTTTAAAGCTTAAAATTCATTGAATGAATATTTTGTCGCCTCTCTTACTTTAAAGGCAGTCGCTGTTATATAAGTTTTCGTTAATATACCTTTTTTTTAAACATAATAATTTTCCTCCGCAGTCCCGGATGAAAAATTTCGCGAATCAATTCTTGTCTAAATTTTTCTTCCAAGTGCTTCTTTAAAAGCTTTTCATTCATCAAATGAAAATTTGTTCTTTCTTTACCATTCAAAACGGTCGTTTTTGAGAAAATGGTATCATTTATACGTATTTCTTGCAAGCATAACGTTTTCTAGCCGCAGTCCCGGGATAAGAAATTTCGTGATTTCAAGCGACTGGTTTAGTTGTTCCCCCGAGGGTTTTTTTGAAAGCCTGTTAGTTTTAATTGTAAATTTGTGTTTTTTTTCCTTTCCAAACGGCAGTTATTGGGAAAACTTTTGTATTCAAACATATTTCTTGCAAAAATAAAATTTTTCATCCGCAGCCCCGTGATGAGAAATTATGTGATTTAATTGATGCGTTTAGTTTTAACCTCAGCGGTTTTTTTGAAGCTTAAAATTCATTGAATGAATATTTGGTCGCCTTTCTTCCTTTCAAAGCACTCGCTATTATAAAAGTTTCGTTAATATACGTATTTTTTAAACATAATAATTTTCCTCCGCAGTCCCGGGATGAGTAATTTCACGAATCAATATTCGTGTAAGTTTTTCTTCCAAGTGCTTTTTTAAAGGCTCTTCATTCATCCAATGAAAATTTGTTCCTTTCTTTACCATTCAAAACGGTCGTTTTTGAGAAAATGGTATCATTTATACGTATTTCTTGCAAGCATAACGTTTTCAAGCCGCAGGTCCGGGATGAGAAATTTCTTGATTCAAGCGACTCGTTTCGTTGTTCCCCCGAGGGTTTTTTTGAAAGCCTATTAGTTTTAACTGTAAATTTGTGTGACCCTTTCACTTCCAAACGGCAGTTATTGAGAAAATTTTCGTATTCATACGTATTTCTTGCAAACAAAATTTTCATCCGCAGTACCGGGATGAGAAATTTTGTGATTCAATTGTGGCGTTTAGTTTTTACCTCAGCGGTTTTTTAAAGCTTAAAATTCATTGAATGGATATTTGGTCGCCTCTCTTCCTTTAAGGGCAGTCGCTGATATGAAAGTTTCGTTTATATACTTATTTTTTAAACATAATAATTTTCCTCCGCAGTCTCGGGATGAAAAATATCGCGAATCAATTTTCGTGTTTTTCTTCCAAGTGCTTTTTTAAAAGCTTTTCATTCATCAAATGAAAATTTGGTCTTTCTTTACCATTCAAAACGCACGTTTTTGAGAAATGGTATCATTTATACGTATTTCTTGCAAGCATAATATTTTGCAGCCGCAGTCCCGGGATGAGAAATTTCTTGATTCAAGCGACTCGTTTCGTTGTTCCCCCGAGAAGGTTTTTTTGAAAGCCTATTAGTTTTAACTGTAAATTTGTGTGACTCTTTTCATTTCCCAACGGCAGTTATTGGGAAAATTTTCGTATTCATACGTTTTTCTTGCAAACAAAATTTTTCATCCGCAGTACCGGGATGAGAAATTTTGTGATTCAATTGTGGCGTTTAGTTTTTACCTCAGCGGTTTTTTAAAGTTTAAATTCATTGAATGAATATTTTGTCGCCTCTCTTCCTTTAAAGGCAGTCGCTGTTATAAAAGTTTCGTTAATATACTTATTTTTTAAACATAATAATTTTCCTCCGCAGTCCCGGGATTAAAATTTCGCAAATCAATTCTTGTCTAAATTTTTCTTCCAAGTGCTTTTTTAAAAGCTTTTCATTCATCAAATGAAAATTTGTTCTTTCTTTACCATTCAAAACGGTCGTTTTTGAGATAATGGTATCATTTATACGTATTTTTTGCAAGCATTAAGTTTTCCAGCCGCAGTCCCGGGATGAGAAATTTCGTGATTCAAGCGACTCGTTTAGTTGTTCCCCCGAGGGTTTTTTTAAAAAGACTGTTAGTTTTAATTGTAAATTTGTGTGACCCCTTTCATTTCCAAACGGCAGTTGTTGGGAAAATTTTCGTATTCATACGTTTTTCTTGCAAACAAAATTTTTCATCCGCAGTACCAGGATGAGAAATTTTGTGATTCAATTGTGGCGTTTAGTTTTTACCTCAGCGGTTTTTTAAAGCTTAAAATTCATTGAATGAATATTTTGTCGCCTCTCTTCCTTTAAAGGCAGTCGCTGTCATAAAAGTTTCGTTAATATACGTACTTTTTAAACATGATAATTTTCCTCCGCAGTCCCGGGATGAGAAATTTCGTGAATCAATTTTCCTGTAAGTTTTTCTTCCAAGTATTTTTCTAAAAGCTTTTCATTCATCAAATGAAAATTTGTTCTTTCTTTACCATTCAAAACGGTCGTTTTTGAGAAAATGGTATCATTTATACGTATTTCTTGCAAGCATAACGTTTTCCAGCCGCAGTCCCGGGATGAGAAATTTCGTGATTCAAGCGACTCGTTTCGTTGTTTCCCCGAGGGTTTTTTTGAAAGCCTATTAGATTTAACTGTAAATTTGTGTGACTCTTTTCACTTCCAAACGACAGTTATTGAGAAAATTTTCGTATTCATACGTATTTCTTGCAAACAAAATTTTCATCCGCATTACCGGGATGAGAAATTTTGTGATTCAATTGTGGCGTTTAGTTTTTACCTCAGCGGTTTTTTAAAGCTTAAAATTCATTGAATGAATATTTGGTCGCCTCCCTTCCTTTCAAAGCAGTCGCTGTTATAAAAGTTTCGTTAATATACGTACTTTTTAAACATAATAATTTTCCTCCGCAGTCCCGGGATGAGTAATTTCGCGAATCAATTTTCGTGTAGGTTTTTCTTCCAAGTGCTTTTTAAAAGGCTCTTCATTCATCAAATGAAAATTTGTTCCTTTCTTTACCTTTCAAAACGGTCGTTTTTGAGAAAATGGTATCATTTATACGTATTTTTTGCAAGCATTAAGTTTTCCAGCCGCAGTCCCGGGATGGAAATTTCGTGATTCAAGCGACTCGTTTAGTTGTTCCCCCGAAGGTTTTTTAAAAAGACTGTTAGTTTTAATTGTAAATTTGTGTGACTCTTTTCATTTCCAAACGGCAGTTATTGGGAAAATTTTCGTATTCATACGTTTTTCTTGCAAACAAAATTTTTCATCCGCAGTACCGGGATGAGAAATTTTGTGATTCAATTGTGGCGTTTAGTTTTTACCTCAGCGGTTTTTTAAAGCTTAAAATTCATTGAATGAATATTTTGTCGCCTCTCTTACTTTAAAGGCAGTCGCTGTTATATAAGTTTCGTTAATATACCTTTTTTTAAACATAATAATTTTCCTCCGCAGTCCCGGGATGAAAAATTTCGCGAATCAATTCTTGTCTAAATTTTTCTTCCAAGTGCTTCTTTAAAAGCTTTTCATTCATCAAATGAAAATTTGTTCTTTCTTTACCATTCAAAACGGTCGTTTTTGAGAAAATGGTATCATTTATACGTATTTCTTGCAAGCATAACGTTTTCTAGCCGCAGTCCCGGGATAAGAAATTTCGTGATTCAAGCGACTGGTTTAGTTGTTCCCCCGAGGGTTTTTTTGAAAGCCTGTTAGTTTTAATTGTAAATTTGTGTTTTTTTTCCTTTCCAAACGGCAGTTATTGGGAAAACTTTTGTATTCAAACATATTTCTTGCAAAAATAAAATTTTTCATCCGCAGTCCCGTGATGAGAAATTATGTCATTTAATTGATGCGTTTAGTTTTAACCTCAGCGGTTTTTTTGAAGCTTAAAATTCATTGAATGAATATTTGGTCGCCTTTCTTCCTTTCAAAGCACTCGCTATTATAAAAGTTTCGTTAATATACGTATTTTTTAAACATAATAATTTTCCTCCGCAGTCCCGGGATGAGTAATTTCGCGAATCAATATTCGTGTAAGTTTTTCTTCCAAGTGCTTTTTTAAAGGCTCTTCATTCATCAAATGAAAATTTGTTCCTTTCTTTACCATTCAAAACGGTCGTTTTTGAGAAAATGGTATCATTTATACGTATTTCTTGCAAGCATAACGTTTTCAAGCCGCAGTCCCGGATGAGAAATTTCTTGATTCAAGCGACTCGTTTCGTTGTTCCCCCGAGGGTTTTTTTGAAAGCCTATTAGTTTTAACTGTAAATTTGTGTGACCCTTTTACTTCCAAACGGCAGTTATTGAGAAAATTTTCGTATTCATACGTATTTCTTGCAAACAAAATTTTCATCCGCAGTACCGGGATGAGAAATTTTGTGATTCAATTGTGGCGTTTAGTTTTTACCTCAGCGGTTTTTTAAAGCTTAAAATTCATTGAATGGATATTTGGTCGCCTCTCTTCCTTTAAGGGCTGTCGCTGATATGAAAGTTTCGTTTATATACTTATTTTTTAAACATAATAATTTTCCTCCGCAGTCTCGGGATGAAAAATATCGCGAATCAATTTTCGTGTTTTTCTTCCAAGTGCTTTTTTAAAAGCTTTTCATTCATCAAATGAAAATTTGGTCTTTCTTTACCATTCAAAACGCACGTTTTTGAGAAAATGGTATCATTTATACGTATTTCTTGCAAGCATAATATTTTGCAGCCGCAGTCCCGGGATGAGAAATTTCTTGATTCAAGCGACTCGTTTCGTTGTTCCCCCGAAGGTTTTTTTGAAAGCCTATTAGTTTTAACTGTAAATTTGTGTGACTCTTTTCATTTCCCAACGGCAGTTATTGGGAAAATTTTCGTATTCATACGTTTTTCTTGCAAAGAAAATTTTTCATCCGCAGTACCGGGATGAGAAATTTTGTGATTCAATTGTGGCGTTTAGTTTTTACCTAAGCGGTTTTTTAAAGTTTAAATTCATTGAATGAATATTTTGTCGCCTCTCTTCCTTTAAAGGCAGTCGCTGTTATAAAAGTTTCGTTAATATACTTATTTTTTAAACATAATAATTTTCCTCCGCAGTCCCGGGATTAAAAATTTCGCAAATCAATTCTTGTCTAAATTTTTCTTCCAAGTGCTTTTTTAAAAGCTTTTCATTCATCAAATGAAAATTTGTTCTTTCTTTACTATTCAAAACGGTCGTTTTTGAGATAATGGTATCATTTATACGTATTTTTTGCAAGCATTAAGTTTTCCAGCCGCAGTCCCGGGATGAGAAATTTCGTGATTCAAGCGACTCGTTTAGTTGTTCCCCCGAGGGTTTTTTAAAAAGACTGTTAGTTTTAATTGTAAATTTGTGTGACCCCTTTCATTTCCAAACGGCAGTTGTTGGGAAAATTTTCGTATTCATACGTTTTTCTTGCAAACAAAATTTTTCATCCGCAGTACCAGGATGAGAAATTTTGTGATTCAATTGTGGCGTTTAGTTTTTACCTCAGCGGTTTTTTAAAGCTTAAAATTCATTGAATGAATATTTTGTCGCCTCTCTTCCTTTAAAGGCAGTCGCTGTCATAAAAGTTTCGTTAATATACGTACTTTTTAAACATAATAATTTTCCTCCGCAGTCCCGGGATGAGAAATTTCGTGAATCAATTTTCGTGTAAGTTTTTCTTCCAAGTATTTTTCTAAAAGCTTTTCATTCATCAAATGAAAATTTGTTCTTTCTTTACCATTCAAAACGGTCGTTTTTGAGAAAATGGTATCATTTATACGTATTTCTTGCAAGCATAACGTTTTCCAGCCGCAGTCCCGGGATGAGAAATTTCGTGATTCAAGCGACTCGTTTTGTTGTTCCCCCGAGGGTTTTTTAAAAAGTCTGTTAGTTTTAATTGTAAATTTGTGTTACTCTTTTCATTTCCAAACGGCAGTTATTGGAAAAACTTTCGTATTCAAAGGTATTTCTTGCAAACATAAAATTTTTCATCCGCAGTACCGGGATGAGAAATTTTGTGATTGAATTGTGGCGTTTAGTTTTTACCTCAGTGGTTTTTTAAATCTTAAAATTCATTGAATGAATATTTGGTTGCCTCCCTTCCTTTCAAAGCAGTCGCTGTTATAAAAGTTTCGTTAATATACGTACTTTTTAAACATAATAATTTTCCTCCGCAGTCCCGGGATGAGTAATTTCGCGAATCAATTTTCGTGTAGGTTTTTCTTCCAAGTGCTTTTTAAAAGGCTTCACATTCATCAAATGAAAATTTGTTCCTTTCCTTACCTTTCAAAACGGTCGTTTTTGAGAAAATGGTATCATTTATACGTATTTTTTGCAAGCATTAAGTTTTCCAGCCGCAGTCCCGGGATGAGAAATTTCGTGATTCAAGCGACTCGTTTAGTTGTTCCCCCGAGGGTTTTTTAAAAAGACTGTTAGTTTTAATTGTAAATTTGTGTGACTCTTTTCATTTCCAAACGGCAGTTATTGGGAAAATTTTCGTATTCATACGTTTTTCTTGCAAACAAAATTTTTCATCCGCAGTACCGGGATGAGAAATTTTGTGATTCAATTGTGGCGTTTAGTTTTTACCTCAGCGGTTTTTTAAAGCTTAAAATTCATTGAATGAATATTTTGTCGCCTCTCTTACTTTAAAGGCAGTCGCTGTTATATAAGTTTCGTTAATATACCTTTTTTTTAAACATAATAATTTTCCTCCGCAGTCCCGGGATGAAAAATTTCGCGAATCAATTCTTGTCTAAATTTTTCTTCCAAGTGCTTCTTTAAAAGCTTTTCATTCATCAAATGAAAATTTGTTCTTTCTTTACCATTCAAAACGGTCGTTTTTGAGAAAATGGTATCATTTATACGTATTTCTTGCAAGCATAACGTTTTCTAGCCGCAGTCCCGGGATAAGAAATTTCGTGATTCAAGCGACTGGTTTAGTTGTTCCCCCGAGGGTTTTTTTGAAAGCCTGTTAGTTTTAATTGTAAATTTGTGTTTTTTTCCTTTCCAAACGGCAGTTATTGGGAAAACTTTTGTATTCAAACATATTTCTTGCAAAAATAAAATTTTTCATCCGCAGTCCCGTGATGAGAAATTATGTCATTTAATTGATGCGTTTAGTTTTAACCTCAGCGGTTTTTTTGAAGCTTAAAATTCATTGAATGAATATTTGGTCGCCTTTCTTCCTTTCAAAGCACTCGCTATTATAAAAGTTTCGTTAATATACGTATTTTTTAAACATAATAATTTTCCTCCGCAGTCCCGGGATGAGTAATTTCGCGAATCAATATTCGTGTAAGTTTTTCTTCCAAGTGCTTTTTTAAAGGCTCTTCATTCATCAAATGAAAATTTGTTCCTTTCTTTACCATTCAAAACGGTCGTTTTTGAGAAAATGGTATCATTTATACGTATTTCTTGCAAGCATAACGTTTTCAAGCCGCAGTCCCGGGATGAGAAATTTCTTGATTCAAGCGACTCGTTTCGTTGTTCCCCCGAGGGTTTTTTTGAAAGCCTATTAGTTTTAACTGTAAATTTGTGTGACCCTTTCACTTCCAAACGGCAGTTATTGAGAAAATTTTCGTATTCATACGTATTTCTTGCAAACAAAATTTTCATCCGCAGTACCGGGATGAGAAATTTTGTGATTCAATTGTGGCGTTTAGTTTTTACCTCAGGGGTTTTTTAAAGCTTAAAATTCATTGAATGGATATTTGGTCGCCTCTCTTCCTTTAAGGGCAGTCGCTGATATGAAAGTTTCGTTTATATACTTATTTTTTAAACATAATAATTTTCCTCCGCAGTCTCGGGATGAAAAATATCGCGAATCAATTTTCGTGTTTTTCTTTCAAGTGCTTTTTAAAAGCTTTTCATTCATCAAATGAAAATTTGGTCCTTCTTTACCATTCAAAACGCACGTTTTTGAGAAAATGGTATCATTTATACGTATTTCTTGCAAGCATAATATTTTGCAGCCGCAGTCCCGGGATGAGAAATTTCTTGATTCAAGCGACTCGTTTCGTTGTTCCCCCGAAGGTTTTTTTGAAAGCCTATTAGTTTTAACTGTAAATTTGTGTGACTCTTTTCATTTCCCAACGGCAGTTATTGGGAAAATTTTCGTATTCATACGTTTTTCTTGCAAAGAAAATTTTTCATCCGCAGTACCGGGATGAGAAATTTTGTGATTCAATTGTGGCGTTTAGTTTTTACCTAAGCGGTTTTTTAAAGTTTAAATTCATTGAATGAATATTTTGTCGCCTCTCTTCCTTTAAAGGCAGTCGCTGTTATAAAAGTTTCGTTAATATACTTATTTTTTAAACATAATAATTTTCCTCCGCAGTCCCGGGATTAAAAATTTCGCAAATCAATTCTTGTCTAAATTTTTCTTCCAAGTGCTTTTTTAAAAGCTTTTCATTCATCAAATGAAAATTTGTTCTTTCTTTACCATTCAAAACGGTCGTTTTTGAGATAATGGTATCATTTATACGTATTTTTTGCAAGCATTAAGTTTTCCAGCCGCAGTCCCGGGATGAGAAATTTCGTGATTCAAGCGACTCGTTTAGTTGTTCCCCCGAGGGTTTTTTAAAAAGACTGTTAGTTTTAATTGTAAATTTGTGTGACCCCTTTCATTTCCAAACGGCAGTTGTTGGGAAAATTTTCGTATTCATACGTTTTTCTTGCAAACAAAATTTTTCATCCGCAGTACCAGGATGAGAAATTTTGTGATTCAATTGTGGCGTTTAGTTTTTACCTCAGCGGTTTTTTAAAGCTTAAAATTCATTGAATGAATATTTGGTCGCCTCTCTTCCTTTAAGGGCAGTCGCTGATATGAAAGTTTCGTTTATATACTTATTTTTTAAACATAATAATTTTCCTCCGCAGTCTCGGGATAAAAAATATCGCGAATCAATTTTCGTGTTTTTCTTCCAAGTGCTTTTTTAAAAGCTTTTCATTCATCAAATGAAAATTTGGTCTTTCTTTACCATTCAAAACGCACGTTTTTGAGAAAATGGTATCATTTATACGTATTTTTTGAAAGCATAAAGTTTTCCAGCCGCAGTTCCAGGATGAGAAATTTCGTGATTCAAGCGACTCGTTTTGTTGTTCCCCCGAGGGTTTTTTAAAAAGTCTGTTAGTTTTAATTGTAAATTTGTGTTACTCTTTTCATTTCCAAACGGCAGTTATTGGGAAAACTTTCGTATTCAAAGGTATTTCTTGCAAACATAAAATTTTTCATCCGCAGTACCGGCATGAGAAATTTTGTGATTGAATTGTGGCGTTTTGTTTTTACCTCAGCGGTTTTTTAAATCTTAAAATTCATTGAATGAATATTTGGTTGCCTCCCTTCCTTTCAAAGCAGTCGCTGTTATAAAAGTTTCGTTAATATACGTACTTTTTAAACATAATAATTTTCCTCCGCAGTCCCGAGAGTAATTTCGCGAATCAATTTTCGTGTAGGTTTTTCTTCCAAGTGCTTTTTAAAAGGCTCTTCATTCATCAAATGAAAATTTGTTCCTTTCTTTACCTTTCAAAACGGTCGTTTTTGAGAAAATGGTATCATTTATACGTATTTTTTGCAAGCATTAAGTTTTCCAGCCGCAGTCCCGGGATGGAAATTTCGTGATTCAAGCGACTCGTTTAGTTGTTCCCCCGAAGGTTTTTTAAAAAGACTGTTAGTTTTAATTGTAAATTTGTGTGACTCTTTTCATTTCCAAACGGCAGTTATTGGGAAAATTTTCGTATTCATACGTTTTTCTTGCAAACAAAATTTTTCATCCGCAGTACCGGGATGAGAAATTTTGTGATTCAATTGTGGCGTTTAGTTTTTACCTCAGCGGTTTTTTAAAGCTTAAAATTCATTGAATGAATATTTTGTCGCCTCTCTTACTTTAAAGGCAGTCGCTGTTATAAAAGTTTCGTTAATATACTTATTTTTTAAACATAATAATTTTCCTCCGCAGTCCCGGGATGAAAAATTTCGCGAATCAATTCTTGTCTAAATTTTTCTTCCAAGTGCTTTTTTAAAACCTTTTCATTCATCAAATGAAAATTTGTTCTTTCTTTACCATTCAAAACGGTCGTTTTTGAGAAAATGGTATCATTTATACGTATTTCTTGCAAGCATAACGTTTTCTAGCCGCAGTCCCGGGATAAGAAATTTCGTGATTCAAGCGACTCGTTTAGTTGTTCCCCCGAGGGTTTTTTTGAAAGCCTGTTAGTTTTAATTGTAAATTTGTGTTTTTTTTTCCTTTCCAAACGGCAGTTATTGGGAAAACGTTTGTATTCAAACATATTTCTTGCAAAAATAAAATTTTTCATCCGCAGTCCCGTGATGAGAAATTTTGTGATTTAATTGTTGCGTTTAGTTTTAACCTCAGCGGTTTTTTTGAAGCTTAAAATTCATTGAATGAATATTTGGTCGCCTTTCTTCCTTTTAAAGCACTCGCTATTATAAAAGTTTCGTTAATATACGTATTTTTTAAACATAATAATTTTCCTCCGCAGTCCCGGGATGAGTAATTTCGCGAATCAATTTTCGTGTAAGTTTTTCTTCCAAGTGCTTTTTTAAAGGCTCTTCATTCATCAAATGGAAATTTGTTCCTTTCTTTACCATTCAAAACGGTCGTTTTTGAGAAAATGGTATCATTAATACGTATTTCTTGCAAGCATAACGTTTTCCAGCCGCAGTCCCGGGATGAGAAATTTCTTGATTCAAGCGACTCGTTTCGTTGTTCCCCCGAGGGTTTTTTTGAAAGCCTATTAGTTTTAACTGTAAATTTGTGTGACTCTTTTCACTTCCAAACGGCATTTATTGAGAAAATTTTCGTATTCATACGTATTTCTTGCAAACAAAATTTTCATCCGCAGTACCGGGATGAGAAATTTTGTGATTCAATTGTGGCGTTTAGTTTTTACCTCAGCGGTTTTTTAAAGCTTAAAATTCATTGAATGGATATTTGGTCGCCTCTCTTCCTTTAAGGGCAGTCGCTGATATGAAAGTTTCGTTTATATACTTATTTTTTAAACATAATAATTTTCCTCCGCAGTCTCGGGATGAAAAATATCGCGAATCAATTTTCATGTTTTTCTTCCAAGTGCTTTTTTAAAAGCTTTTCATTCATCAAATGAAAATTTGTTCCTTTCTTTACCATTCAAAACGCACGTTTTTGAGAAAATTGTATCATTTATACGTATTTCTTGCAAGCATAATATTTTCCAGCCGCAGTCCCGGGATGAGAAATTTCTTGATTCAAGCGACTCGTTTCGTTGTTCCCCCGAAGGTTTTTTTGAAAGCCTATTAGTTTTAACTGTAAATTTGTGTGACTCTTTTCATTTCCCAACGGCAGTTATTGGGAAAATTTTCGTATTCATACGTTTATCTTGCAAACAAAATTTTTCATCCGCAGTACCGGGATGAGAAATTTTGTGATTCAATTGTGGCGTTTAGTTTTTACCTCAGCGGTTTTTTAAAGTTTAAAATTCATTGAATGAATATTTTGTCGCCTCTCTTCCTTTAAAGGCAGTCGCTGTTATAACAGTTTCGTTAATATACTTATTTTTTAAACATAATAATTTTCCTCCGCAGTCCCGGGATTAAAAATTTCGCGAATCAATTCTTGTCTAAATTTTTCTTCCAAGTGCTTTTTTAAAAGCTTTTCATTCATCAAATGAAAATTTGTTCTTTCTTTACCATTCAAAACGCACGTTTTTGAGAAAATGGTATCATTTATACGTATTTCTTGCAAGCATAACGTTTTCTAGCCGCAGTCCCGGGATAAGAAATTTCGTGATTCAAGCGACTCGTTTAGTTGTTCCCCCGAGGGTTTTTTTGAAAGCCTGTTAGTTTTAATTGTAAATTTGTGTTTTTTTTCCTTTCCAAACGGCAGTTATTGGGAAAACTTTTGTATTCAAACATATTTCTTGCAAAAATAAAATTTTTCATCCGCAGTCCCGTGATGAGAAATTTTGTGATTTAATTGTTGCGTTTAGTTTTAACCTCAGCGGTTTTTTTGAAGCTTAAAATTCATTGAATGAATATTTGGTCGCCTTTCTTCCTTTAAAGCACTCGCTGTTATAAAAGTTTCGTTAATATACGTACTTTTTAAACATAATAATTTTCCTCCGCAGTCCCGAGAGTAATTTCGCGAATCAATTTTCGTGTAGGTTTTTCTTCCAAGTGCTTTTTAAAAGGCTCTTCATTCATCAAATGAAAATTTGTTCCCTTCTTTACCTTTCAAAACGGTCGTTTTTGAGAAAATGGTATCATTTATACGTATTTTTTGCAAGCATTAAGTTTTCCAGCCGCAGTCCCGGGATGGAAATTTCGTGATTCAAGCGACTCGTTTAGTTGTTCCCCCGAAGGTTTTTTAAAAAGACTGTTAGTTTTAATTGTAAATTTGTGTGACTCTTTTCATTTCCAAACGGCAGTTATTGGGAAAATTTTCGTATTCATACGTTTTTCTTGCAAACAAAATTTTTCATCCGCAGTACCGGGATGAGAAATTTTGTGATTCAATTGTGGCGTTTAGTTTTTACCTCAGCGGTTTTTTAAAGCTTAAAATTCATTGAATGAATATTTTGTCGCCTCTCTTACTTTAAAGGCAGTCGCTGTTATAAAAGTTTCGTTAATATACTTATTTTTTAAACATAATAATTTTCCTCCGCAGTCCCGGGATGAAAAATTTCGCGAATCAATTCTTGTCTAAATTTTTCTTCCAAGTGCTTTTTTAAAAACCTTTTCATTCATCAAATGAAAATTTGTTCTTTCTTTACCATTCAAAACGGTCGTTTTTGAGAAAATGGTATCATTTATACGTATTTCTTGCAAGCATAACGTTTTCTAGCCGCAGTCCCGGGATAAGAAATTTCGTGATTCAAGCGACTCGTTTAGTTGTTCCCCCGAGGGTTTTTTTGAAAGCCTGTTAGTTTTAATTGTAAATTTGTGTTTTTTTTTCCTTTCCAAACGGCAGTTATTGGGAAAACTTTTGTATTCAAACATATTTCTTGCAAAAATAAAATTTTTCATCCGCAGTCCCGTGATGAGAAATTTTGTGATTTAATTGTTGCGTTTAGTTTTAACCTCAGCGGTTTTTTTGAAGCTTAAAATTCATTGAATGAATATTTGGTCGCCTTTCTTCCTTTTAAAGCACTCGCTATTATAAAAGTTTCGTTAATATACGTATTTTTTAAACATAATAATTTTCCTCCGCAGTCCCGGGATGAGTAATTTCGCGAATCAATTTTCGTGTAAGTTTTTCTTCCAAGTGCTTTTTTAAAGGCTCTTCATTCATCAAATGGAAATTTGTTCCTTTCTTTACCATTCAAAACGGTCGTTTTTGAGAAAATGGTATCATTAATACGTATTTCTTGCAAGCATAACGTTTTCCAGCCGCAGTCCCGGGATGAGAAATTTCTTGATTCAAGCGACTCGTTTCGTTGTTCCCCCGAGGGTTTTTTTGAAAGCCTATTAGTTTTAACTGTAAATTTGTGTGACTCTTTTCACTTCCAAACGGCAGTTATTGAGAAAATTTTCGTATTCATACGTATTTCTTGCAAACAAAATTTTCATCCGCAGTACCGGGATGAGAAATTTTGTGATTCAATTGTGGCGTTTAGTTTTTACCTCAGCGGTTTTTTAAAGCTTAAAATTCATTGAATGGATATTTGGTCGCCTCTCTTCCTTTAAGGGCAGTCGCTGATATGAAAGTTTCGTTTATATACTTATTTTTTAAACAATAATTTTCCTCCGCAGTCTCGGGATGAAAAATATCGCGAATCAATTTTCATGTTTTTCTTCCAAGTGCTTTTTTAAAAGCTTTTCATTCATCAAATGAAAATTTGTTCCTTTCTTTACCATTCAAAACGCACGTTTTTGAGAAAATTGTATCATTTATACGTATTTCTTGCAAGCATAATATTTTCCAGCCGCAGTCCCGGGATGAGAAATTTCTTGATTCAAGCGACTCGTTTCGTTGTTCCCCCGAAGGTTTTTTTGAAAGCCTATTAGTTTTAACTGTAAATTTGTGTGACTCTTTTCATTTCCCAACGGCAGTTATTGGGAAAATTTTCGTATTCATACGTTTATCTTGCAAACAAAATTTTTCATCCGCAGTACCGGGATGAGAAATTTTGTGATTCAATTGTGGCGTTTAGTTTTTACCTCAGCGGTTTTTTAAAGTTTAAAATTCATTGAATGAATATTTTGTCGCCTCTCTTCCTTTAAAGGCAGTCGCTGTTATAACAGTTTCGTTAATATACTTATTTTTTAAACATAATAATTTTCCTCCGCAGTCCCGGGATTAAAAATTTCGCGAATCAATTCTTGTCTAAATTTTTCTTCCAAGTGCTTTTTTAAAAGCTTTTCATTCATCAAATGAAAATTTGTTCTTTCTTTACCATTCAAAACGGTCGTTTTTGAGAAAATGGTATCATTTATACGTATTTCTTGCAAGCATAACGTTTTCTAGCCGCAGTCCCGGGATAAGAAATTTCGTGATTCAAGCGACTCGTTTAGTTGTTCCCCCGAGGGTTTTTTTGAAAGCCTGTTAGTTTTAATTGTAAATTTGTGTTTTTTTTCCTTTCCAAACGGCAGTTATTGGGAAAACTTTTGTATTCAAACATATTTCTTGCAAAAATAAAATTTTTCATCCGCAGTCCCGTGATGAGAAATTTTGTGATTTAATTGTTGCGTTTAGTTTTAACCTCAGCGGTTTTTTTGAAGCTTAAAATTCATTGAATGAATATTTGGTCGCCTTTCTTCCTTTTAAAGCACTCGCTATTATAAAAGTTTCGTTAATATACGTATTTTTTAAACATAATAATTTTCCTCCGCAGTCCCGGGATGAGTAATTTCGCTAATCAATTTTCGTGTAAGTTTTTCTTCCAAGTGCTTTTTTAAAGGCTCTTCATTCATCAAATGGAAATTTGTTCCTTTCTTTACCATTCAAAACGGTCGTTTTTGAGAAAATGGTATCATTTATACGTATTTCTTGCAAGCATAACGTTTTCCAGCCGCAGTCCCGGGATGAAAAATTTCTTGATTCAAGCGACTCGTTTCGTTGTTCCCCCGAGGGTTTTTTTGAAAGCCTATTAGTTTTAACTGTAAATTTGTGTGACTCTTTTCACTTCCAAACGGCAGTTATTGAGAAAATTTTCGTATTCATACGTATTTCTTGCAAACAAAATTTTCATCCGCAGTACCGGGATGAGAAATTTTGTGATTCAATTGTGGCGTTTAGTTTTTACCTCAGCGGTTTTTTAAAGCTTAAAATTCATTGAATGGATATTTGGTCGCCTCTCTTCCTTTAAGGGCAGTCGCTGATATGAAAGTTTCGTTTATATACTTATTTTTTAAACATAATAATTTTCCTCCGCAGTCTCGGGATGAAAAATATCGCGAATCAATTTTCATGTTTTTCTTCCAAGTGCTTTTTTAAAAGCTTTTCATTCATCAAATGAAAATTTGTTCCTTTCTTTACCATTCAAAACGCACGTTTTTGAGAAAATGGTATCATTTATACGTATTTCTTGCAAGCATAATATTTTCCAGCCGCAGTCCCGGGATGAGAAATTTCTTGATTCAAGCGACTCGTTTCGTTGTTCCCCCGAAGGTTTTTTTGAAAGCCTATTAGTTTTAACTGTAAATTTGTGTGACTCTTTTCATTTCCCAACGGCAGTTATTGGGAAAATTTTCGTATTCATACGTTTATCTTGCAAACAAAATTTTTCATCCGCAGTACCGGGATGAGAAATTTTGTGATTCAATTGTGGCGTTTAGTTTTTACCTCAGCGGTTTTTTAAAGTTTAAAATTCATTGAATGAATATTTTGTCGCCTCTTTTCCTTTAAAGGCAGTCGCTGTTATAACAGTTTTGTTAATATACTTATTTTTTAAACATAATAATTTTCCTCCGCAGTCCCGGGATTAAAAATTTCGCGAATCAATTCTTGTCTAAATTTTTCTTCCAAGTGCTTTTTTAAAAGCTTTTCATTCATCAAATGAAAATTTGTTCTTTCTTTACCATTCAAAACGGTCGTTTTTGAGATAATGGTATCATTTATACGTATTTTTTGCAAGCATTAAGTTTTCCAGCCGCAGTCCCGGGATGAGAAATTTCGTGATTCAAGCGACTCGTTTAGTTGTTCCCCCGAGGGTTTTTTAAAAAGACTGTTTGTTTTAATTGTAAATTTGTGTGACTCTTTTCATTTCCAAACGGCAGTTGTTGGGAAAATTTTTGTATTCATACGTTTTTCTTGCAAACAAAATTTTTCATCCGCAGTACCAGGATGAGAAATTTTGTGATTCAATTGTGGCGTTTAGTTTTTACCTCAGCGGTTTTTTAAAGCTTAAAATTCATTGAATGAATATTTTGTCGCCTCTCTTCCTTTAAAAGCACTCGCTGTTATAAAAGTTTCGTTAATATACTTATTTTTTAAACATAATAATTTTCCTCCGCAGTCCCGGGATAAAAATTTCGCGAATCAATTCTTGTCTAAATTTTTCTTCCAAGTGCTTTTTAAAAAGGTTTTCATTCATCAAATGAAAATTTGTTCTTTCTTTACCATTCAAAACGGTCGTTTTTGAGATAATGGTATCATTTATACGTATTTCTTGCAAGCATAATATTTTGCAGCCGCAGTCCCGGGATGAGAAATTTCTTGATTCAAGCGACTCGTTTCGTTGTTCCCCCGAAGGTTTTTTTGAAAGCCTATTAGTTTTAACTGTAAATTTGTGTGACTCTTTTCATTTCCCAACGGCAGTTATTGGGAAAATTTTCGTATTCATACGTTTTTCTTGCAAAGAAAATTTTTCATCCGCAGTACCGGGATGAGAAATTTTGTGATTCAATTGTGGCGTTTAGTTTTTACCTAAGCGGTTTTTTAAAGTTTAAATTCATTGAATGAATATTTTGTCGCCTCTCTTCCTTTAAAGGCAGTCGCTGTTATAAAAGTTTCGTTAATATACTTATTTTTTAAACATAATAATTTTCCTCCGCAGTCCCGGGATTAAAAATTTCGCAAATCAATTCTTGTCTAAATTTTTCTTCCAAGTGCTTTTTTAAAAGCTTTTCAATCATCAAATGAAAATTTGTTCTTTCTTTACCATTCAAAACGGTCGTTTTTGAGATAATGGTATCATTTATACGTATTTTTTCAAGCATTAAGTTTTCCAGCCGCAGTCCCGGGATGAGAAATTTCGTGATTCAAGCGACTCGTTTAGTTGTTCCCCCGAGGGTTTTTTAAAAAGACTGTTAGTTTTAATTGTAAATTTGTGTGACCCCTTTCATTTCCAAACGGCAGTTGTTGGGAAAATTTTCGTATTCATACGTTTTTCTTGCAAACAAAATTTTTCATCCGCAGTACCAGGATGAGAAATTTTGTGATTCAATTGTGGCGTTTAGTTTTTACCTCAGCGGTTTTTTAAAGCTTAAAATTCATTGAATGAATATTTTGTCGCCTCTCTTCCTTTAAAGGCAGTCGCTGTCATAAAAGTTTCGTTAATATACGTACTTTTTAAACATAATAATTTTCCTCCGCAGTCCCGGGATGAGAAATTTCGTGAATCAATTTTCGTGTAAGTTTTTCTTCCAAGTATTTTTCTAAAAGCTTTTCATTCATCAAATGAAAATTTGTTCTTTCTTTACCATTCAAAACGGTCGTTTTTGAGAAAATGGTATCATTTATACGTATTTCTTGCAAGCATAACGTTTTCCAGCCGCAGTCCCGGGATGAGAAATTTCGTGATTCAAGCGACTCGTTTCGTTGTTTCCCCGAGGGTTTTTTGAAAGCCTATTAGATTTAACTGTAAATTTGTGTGACTCTTTTCACTTCCAAACGACAGTTATTGAGAAAATTTTCGTATTCATACGTATTTCTTGCAAACAAAATTTTCATCCGCAGTACCGGGATGAGAAATTTTGTGATTCAATTGTGGCGTTTAGTTTTTACCTCAGCGGTTTTTTAAAGCTTAAAATTCATTGAATGAATATTTGGTCGCCTCTCTTCCTTTAAGGGCAGTCGCTGATATGAAAGTTTCGTTTATATACTTATTTTTTAAACATAATAATTTTCCTCCGCAGTCTCGGGATAAAAAATATCGCGAATCAATTTTCGTGTTTTTCTTCCAAGTGCTTTTTTAAAAGCTTTTCATTCATCAAATGAAAATTTGGTCTTTCTTTACCATTCAAAACGCACGTTTTTGAGAAAATGGTATCATTTATACGTATTTTTTGAAAGCATAAAGTTTTCCAGCCGCAGTTCCAGGATGAGAAATTTCGTGATTCAAGCGACTCGTTTTGTTGTTCCCCCGAGGGTTTTTTAAAAAGTCTGTTAGTTTTAATTGTAAATTTGTGTTACTCTTTTCATTTCCAAACGGCAGTTATTGGGAAAACTTTCGTATTCAAAGGTATTTCTTGCAAACATAAAATTTTTCATCCGCAGTACCGGCATGAGAAATTTTGTGATTGAATTGTGGCGTTTTGTTTTTACCTCAGCGGTTTTTTAAATCTTAAAATTCATTGAATGAATATTTGGTTGCCTCCCTTCCTTTCAAAGCAGTCGCTGTTATAAAAGTTTCGTTAATATACGTACTTTTTAAACATAATAATTTTCCTCCGCAGTCCCGAGAGTAATTTCGCGAATCAATTTTCGTGTAGGTTTTTCTTCCAAGTGCTTTTTAAAAGGCTCTTCATTCATCAAATGAAAATTTGTTCCTTTCTTTACCTTTCAAAACGGTCCTTTTTGAGAAAATGGTATCATTTATACGTATTTTTTGCAAGCATTAAGTTTTCCAGCCGCAGTCCCGGGATGGAAATTTCGTGATTCAAGCGACTCGTTTAGTTGTTCCCCCGAGGGTTTTTTTGAAAGACTGTTAGTTTTAATTGTAAATTTGTGTTTTTTTTCCTTTCCAAACGGCAGTTATTGGGAAAACTTTTTTATTCAAACATATTTCTTGCAAAAATAAAATTTTTCATCCGCAGTCCCGTGATGGGAAATTTTGTGATTTAATTGTTGCGTTTAGTTTTAACCTCAGCGGTTTTTTTGAAGCTTAAAATTCATTGAATGAATATTTGGTCGCCTTTCTTCCTTTTAAAGCACTCGCTATTATAAAAGTTTCGTTAATATACGTATTTTTTAAACATAATAATTTTCCTCCGCAGTCCCGGGATGAGTAATTTCGCGAATCAATTTTCGTGTAAGTTTTTCTTCCAAGTGCTTTTTTAAAGGCTCTTCATTCATCAAATGGAAATTTGTTCCTTTCTTTACCATTCAAAACGGTCGTTTTTGAGAAAATGGTATCATTTATACGTATTTCTTGCAAGCATAACGTTTTCCAGCCGCAGTCCCGGGATGAGAAATTTCGTGATTCAAGCGACTCGTTTCGTTGTTTCCCCGAGGGTTTTTTGAAAGCCTATTAGATTTAACTGTAAATTTGTGTGACTCTTTTCACTTCCAAACGACAGTTATTGAGAAAATTTTCGTATTCATACGTATTTCTTGCAAACAAAATTTTCATCCGCAGTACCGGGATGAGAAATTTTGTGATTCAATTGTGGCGTTTAGTTTTTACCTCAGCGGTTTTTTAAAGCTTAAAATTCATTGAATGAATATTTGGTCGCCTCTCTTCCTTTAAGGGCAGTCGCTGATATGAAAGTTTCGTTTATATACTTATTTTTTAAACATAATAATTTTCCTCCGCAGTCTCGGGATAAAAAATATCGCGAATCAATTTTCGTGTTTTTCTTCCAAGTGCTTTTTTAAAAGCTTTTCATTCATCAAATGAAAATTTGGTCTTTCTTTACCATTCAAAACGCACGTTTTTGAGAAAATGGTATCATTTATACGTATTTTTTGAAAGCATAAAGTTTTCCAGCCGCAGTTCCAGGATGAGAAATTTCGTGATTCAAGCGACTCGTTTTGTTGTTCCCCCGAGGGTTTTTTAAAAAGTCTGTTAGTTTTAATTGTAAATTTGTGTTACTCTTTTCATTTCCAAACGGCAGTTATTGGGAAAACTTTCGTATTCAAAGGTATTTCTTGCAAACATAAAATTTTTCATCCGCAGTACCGGCATGAGAAATTTTGTGATTGAATTGTGGCGTTTTGTTTTTACCTCAGCGGTTTTTTAAATCTTAAAATTCATTGAATGAATATTTGGTTGCCTCCCTTCCTTTCAAAGCAGTCGCTGTTATAAAAGTTTCGTTAATATACGTACTTTTTAAACATAATAATTTTCCTCCGCAGTCCCGAGAGTAATTTCGCGAATCAATTTTCGTGTAGGTTTTTCTTCCAAGTGCTTTTTAAAAGGCTCTTCATTCATCAAATGAAAATTTGTTCCTTTCTTTACCTTTCAAAACGGTCCTTTTTGAGAAAATGGTATCATTTATACGTATTTTTTGCAAGCATTAAGTTTTCCAGCCGCAGTCCCGGGATGGAAATTTCGTGATTCAAGCGACTCGTTTAGTTGTTCCCCCGAGGGTTTTTTTGAAAGACTGTTAGTTTTAATTGTAAATTTGTGTTTTTTTTCCTTTCCAAACGGCAGTTATTGGGAAAACTTTTGTATTCAAACATATTTCTTGCAAAAATAAAATTTTTCATCCGCAGTCCCGTGATGGGAAATTTTGTGATTTAATTGTTGCGTTTAGTTTTAACCTCAGCGGTTTTTTTGAAGCTTAAAATTCATTGAATGAATATTTGGTCGCCTTTCTTCCTTTTAAAGCACTCGCTATTATAAAAGTTTCGTTAATATACGTATTTTTTAAACATAATAATTTTCCTCCGCAGTCCCGGGATGAGTAATTTCGCGAATCAATTTTCGTGTAAGTTTTTCTTCCAAGTGCTTTTTTAAAGGCTCTTCATTCATCAAATGGAAATTTGTTCCTTTCTTTACCATTCAAAACGGTCGTTTTTGAGAAAATGGTATCATTTATACGTATTTCTTGCAAGCATAACGTTTTCCAGCCGCAGTCCCGGGATGAGAAATTTCTTGATTCAAGCGACTCGTTTCGTTGTTCCCCCGAGGGTTTTTTTGAAAGCCTATTAGTTTTAACTGTAAATTTGTGTGACTCTTTTCACTTCCAAACGGCAGTTATTGAGAAAATTTTCGTATTCATACGTATTTCTTGCAAACAAAATTTTCATCCGCAGTACCGGGATGAGAAATTTTGTGATTCAATTGTGGCGTTTAGTTTTTACCTCAGCGGTTTTTTAAAGCTTAAAATTCATTGAATGGATATTTGGTCGCCTCTCTTCCTTTAAGGGCAGTCGCTGATATGAAAGTTTCGTTTATATACTTATTTTTAAAACATAATAATTTTCTCCGCAGTCTCGGGATGAAAAATATCGCGAATCAATTTTCATGTTTTTCTTCCAAGTGCTTTTTTAAAAGCTTTTCATTCATCAAATGAAAATTTCTTCCTTTCTTTACCATTCAAAACGCACGTTTTTGAGAAAATGGTATCATTTATACGTATTTCTTGCAAGCATAATATTTTCCAGCCGCAGTCCCGGGATGAGAAATTTCTTGATTCAAGCGACTCGTTTCGTTGTTCCCCCGAAGGTTTTTTTGAAAGCCTATTAGTTTTAACTGTAAATTTGTGTGACTCTTTTCATTTCCCAACGGCAGTTATTGGGAAAATTTTCGTATTCATACGTTTATCTTGCAAAAAAATTTTTCATCCGCAGTACCGGGATGAGAAATTTTGTGATTCAATTGTGGCGTTTAGTTTTTACCTCAGCGGTTTTTTAAAGTTTAAAATTCATTGAATGAATATTTTGTCGCCTCTCTTCCTTTAAAGGCAGTCGCTGTTATAACAGTTTCGTTAATATACTTATTTTTTAAACATAATAATTTTCCTCCGCAGTCCCGGGATTAAAAATTTCGCGAATCAATTCTTGTCTAAATTTTTCTTCAAAGTGCTTTTTTAAAAGCTTTTCATTCATCAAATGAAAATTTGTTCTTTCTTTACCATTCAAAACGGTCGTTTTTGAGATAATGGTATCATTTATACGTATTTTTTGCAAGCATTAAGTTTTCCAGCCGCAGTCCCGGGATGAGAAATTTCGTGATTCAAGCGACTCGTTTAGTTGTTCCCCCGAGGGTTTTTTAAAAAGACTGTTTGTTTTAATTGTAAATTTGTGTGACTCTTTTCATTTCCAAACGGCAGTTGTTGGGAAAATTTTTGTATTCATACGTTTTTCTTGCAAAAAAAATTTTTCATCCGCAGTACCAGGATGAGAAATTTTGTGATTCAATTGTGGCGTTTAGTTTTTACCTCAGCGGTTTTTTAAAGCTTAAAATTCATTGAATGAATATTTTGTCGCCTCTCTTCCTTTAAAGGCAGTCGCTGTTATAAAAGTTTCGTTAATATACTTATTTTTTAAACATAATAATTTTCCTCCGCAGTCCCGGGATAAAAATTTCGCGAATCAATTCTTGTCTAAATTTTTCTTCCAAGTGCTTTTTTAAAAGCTTTTCATTCATCAAATGAAAATTTGTTCTTTCTTTACCATTCAAAACGGTCGTTTTTGAGAAAATGGTATCATTAAACGTATTTTTTGAAAGCATAAAGTTTTTCAGCCGCAGTCCCGGGATGAGAAATTTCGTGATTCAAGCGACTCGTTTTGTTGTTCCCCCGAGGGTTTTTTAAAAAGACTGTTAGTTTTAATTGTAAATTTGTGTTACTCTTTTCATTTCCAAACGGCAGTTATTGGGAAAACTTTCGTATTCTAAAGTATTTCTATCAAACATAAAATTTTTCATCCGCAGTACCGGGATGAGAAATTTTGTGATTGAATTGTGGCGTTTAGTTTTAACCTCAGCGGTTTTTTTGAAGCTTAAAATTCATTGAATGAATATTTGGTCGCCTTTCTTCCTTTCAAAGCACTCGCTATTATAAAAGTTTCGTTAATATACGTATTTTTTAAACATAATAATTTTCCTCCGCAGTCCCGGGATGAGTACTTTCGCGAATCAATTTTCGTGTAAGTTTTTCTTCCAAGTGCTTTTTTAAAGGCTCTTCATTCATCAAATGAAAATTTGTTCCTTTCTTTACCTTTCAAAACGGTCGTTTTTGAGAAAATGGTATCATTTATACGTATTTCTTGCAAGCAGAACGTTTTCCAGCCGCAGTCCCGGGATGAGAAATTTCGTGATTCAAGCGACTCGTTTAGTTGTTCCCCCGAAGGTTTTTTTATAAAGACTGTTACTTTTAATTGTAAATTTGTGTTACTCTTTTCATTTCCAAACGGCAGTTATTGGGAAAACTTTCGTATTCAAAGGTATTTCTTACAAACATAAAATTTTTCATCCGCAGTACCGGGATGAGAAATTTTGTGATTGAATTGTGGCGTTTAGTTTTTACCTCAGCGGTTTTTTAAATCTTAAAATTCATTGAATGAATATTTGGTTGCCTCCCTTCCTTTCAAAGCAGTCGCTGTTATAAAAGTTTCGTTAATATACGTACTTTTTAAACATAATAATTTTCCTCCGCAGTCCCGGGATGAGAAATTTCGTGAATCAATTTTCGTGTAAGTTTTTCTTCCAAGTATTTTTCTAAAAGCTTTTCATTCATCAAATGAAAATTTGTTCTTTCTTTACCATTCAAAACGGTCGTTTTTGAGAAAATGGTATCAGTTATACGTATTTCTTGCAAGCATAACGTTTTCCAGCCGCAGTCCCGGGATGAGAAATTTCGTGATTCAAGCGATTCGTTTCGTTGTTTCCCCGAGGGTTTTTTGAAAGCCTATTAGTTTTAACTGTAAATTTGTGTGACTCTTTTCACTTCCAAACGACAGTTATTGAGAAAATTTTCGTATTCATACGTATTTCTTGCAAACAAAATTTTCATCCGCAGTACCGGGATGAGAAATTTTGTGATTCAATTGTGGCGTTTAGTTTTTACCTCAGCGGTTTTTTAAAGCTTAAAATTCATTGAATGGATATTTGGTCGCCTCTCTTCCTTTAAGGGCAGTCGCTGATATGAAAGTTTCGTTTATATACTTATTTTTTAAACATAATAATTTTCCTCCGCAGTCTCGGGATGAAAAATATCGCGAATCAATTTTCATGTTTTTCTTCCAAGTGCTTTTTTAAAAGCTTTTCATTCATCAAATGAAAATTTGTTCCTTTCTTTACCATTCAAAACGCACGTTTTTGAGAAAATGGTATCATTTATACGTATTTCTTGCAAGCATAATATTTTCCAGCCGCAGTCCCGGGATGAGAAATTTCTTGATTCAAGCGACTCGTTTCGTTGTTCCCCCGAAGGTTTTTTTGAAAGCCTATTAGTTTTAACTGTAAATTTGTGTGACTCTTTTCATTTCCCAACGGCAGTTATTCGGAAAATTTTCGTATTCATACGTTTATCTTGCAAACAAAATTTTTCATCCGCAGTACCGGGATGAGAAATTTTGTGATTCAATTGTGGCGTTTAGTTTTTACCTCAGCGGTTTTTTAAAGTTTAAAATTCATTGAATGAATATTTTGTCGCCTCTCTTCCTTTAAAGGCAGTCGCTGTTATAACAGTTTCGTTAATATACTTATTTTTTAAACATAATAATTTTCCTCCGCAGTCCCGGGATTAAAAATTTCGCGAATCAATTCTTGTCTAAATTTTTCTTCCAAGTGCTTTTTTAAAAGCTTTTCATTCATCAAATGAAAATTTGTTCTTTCTTTACCATTCAAAACGGTCGTTTTTGAGATAATGGTATCATTTATACGTATTTTTTGCAAGCTTTAAGTTTTCCAGCCGCAGTCCCGGGATGAGAAATTTCGTGATTCAAGCGACTCGTTTAGTTGTTCCCCCGAGGGTTTTTTAAAAAGACTGTTTGTTTTAATTGTAAATTTGTGTGACTCTTTTCATTTCCAAACGGCAGTTGTTGGGAAAATTTTTGTATTCATACGTTTTTCTTGCAAACAAAATTTTTCATCCGCAGTACCAGGATGAGAAATTTTGTGATTCAATTGTGGCGTTTAGTTTTTACCTCAGCGGTTTTTTAAAGCTTAAAATTCATTGAATGAATATTTTGTCGCCTCTCTTCCTTTAAAGGCAGTCGCTGTTATAAAAGTTTCGTTAATATACTTATTTTTTAAACATAATAATTTTCCTCCGCAGTCCCGGGATAAAAATTTCGCGAATCAATTCTTGTCTAAATTTTTCTTCCAAGTGCTTTTTTAAAAGCTTTTCATTCATCAAATGAAAATTTGTTCTTTCTTTACCATTCAAAACGGTCGTTTTTGAGAAAATGGTATCATTAAACGTATTTTTTGAAAGCATAAAGTTTTTCAGCCGCAGTCCCGGGATGAGAAATTTCGTGATTCAAGCGACTCGTTTTGTTGTTCCCCCGAGGGTTTTTTAAAAAGACTGTTAGTTTTAATTGTAAATTTGTGTTACTCTTTTCATTTCCAAACGGCAGTTATTGGGAAAACTTTCGTATTCTAAAGTATTTCTATCAAACATAAAATTTTTCATCCGCAGTACCGGGATGAGAAATTTTGTGATTGAATTGTGGCGTTTAGTTTTAACCTCAGCGGTTTTTTTGAAGCTTAAAATTCATATAATGAATATTTGGTCGCCTTTCTTCCTTTCAAAGCACTCGCTATTATAAAAGTTTCGTTAATATACGTATTTTTTAAACATAATAATTTTCCTCCGCAGTCCCGGGATGAGTAATTTCGCGAATCAATTTTCGTGTAAGTTTTTCTTCCAAGTGCTTTTTTAAAGGCTCTTCATTCATCAAATGAAAATTTGTTCCTTTCTTTACCTTTCAAAACGGTCGTTTTTGAGAAAATGGTATCATTTATACGTATTTCTTGCAAGCAGAACGTTTTCCAGCCGCAGTCCCGGGATGAGAAATTTCGTGATTCAAGCGACTCGTTTAGTTGTTCCCCCGAAGGTTTTTTATAAAGACTGTTACTTTTAATTGTAAATTTGTGTTACTCTTTTCATTTCCAAACGGCAGTTATTGGGAAAACTTTCGTATTCAAAGGTATTTCTTACAAACATAAAATTTTTCATCCGCAGTACCGGGATGAGAAATTTTGTGATTGAATTGTGGCGTTTAGTTTTTACCTCAGCGGTTTTTTAAATCTTAAAATTCATTGAATGAATATTTTGTTGCCTCCCTTCCTTTCAAAGCAGTCGCTGTTATAAAAGTTTCGTTAATATACGTACTTTTTAAACATAATAATTTTCCTCCGCAGTCCCGGGATGAGAAATTTCGTGAATCAATTTTCGTGTAAGTTTTTCTTCCAAGTATTTTTCTAAAAGCTTTTCATTCATCAAATGAAAATTTGTTCTTTCTTTACCATTCAAAACGGTCGTTTTTGAGAAAATGGTATCAGTTATACGTATTTCTTGCAAGCATAACGTTTTCCAGCCGCAGGCCCGGGATGAGAAATTTCGTGATTCAAGCGATTCGTTTCGTTGTTTCCCCGAGGGTTTTTTGAAAGCCTATTAGTTTTAACTGTAAATTTGTGTGACTCTTTTCACTTCCAAACGACAGTTATTGAGAAAATTTTCGTATTCATACGTATTTCTTGCAAACAAAATTTTCATCCGCAGTACCGGGATGAGAAATTTTGTGATTCAATTGTGGCGTTTAGTTTTTACCTCAGCGGTTTTTTAAAGCCTAAAATTCATTGAATGAATATTTGGTCGCCTCTCTTCCTTTAAGGGCAGTCGCTGATATCAAAGTTTCGTTTATATACTTATTTTTTAAACATAATAATTTTCCTCCGCAGTCTCGGGATGAAAAATATCGCGAATCAATTTTCGTGTTTTTCTTCCAAGTGCTTTTTTAAAAGCTTTTCATTCATCAAATGAAAATTTGGTCTTTCTTTACCATTCAAAACGCACGTTTTTGAGAAAATGGTATCATTTTTACGTATTTTTTGAAAGCATAAAGTTTTCCAGCCGCAGTCCCAGGATGAGAAATTTCGTGATTCAAGCGACTCGTTTTGTTGTTCCCCCGAGGGTTTTTTAAAAAGTCTGTTAGTTTTAATTGTAAATTTGTGTTACTCTTTTCATTTCCAAACTGCAGTTATTGGGAAAACTTTCGTATTCAAAAGTATTTCTATCAAACATAAAATTTTTCATCCGCAGTACCGGGATGAGAAATTTTGTGATTGAATTGTGGCGTTTAGTTTTAAACTCAGCGGTTTTTTTGAAGCTTAAAATTCATTGAATGAATATTTGGTCGCCTTTCTTCCTTTCAAAGCACTCGCTATTATAAAAGTTTCGTTTATATACGTATTTTTTAAACATAATAATTTTCCTCCGCAGTCCCGGGATGAGTAATTTCGCGAATCAATTTTCGTGTAGGTTTCTCTTCCAAGTGCTTTTTAAAAGGCTCTTCATTCATCAAATGAAAATTTGTTCCTTTCTTTACCTTTCAAAACGGTCGTTTTTGAGAAAATGGTATCATTTATACGTATTTCTAGCAAGCATAACGTTTTCCAGCCGCAGTCCCGGGATGAGAAATTTCGTGATTCAAGCGATTCGTTTCGTTGTTCCCCCGAGGGTTTTTTAAAAAGTCTGTTAGTTTTAACTGTAAATTTGTGTGACTCTTTTCACTTCCAAACGACAGTTATTGAGAAAATTTTCGTATTCATACGTATTTCTTGCAAACAAAATTTTCATCCGCAGTACCGGGATGAGAAATTTTGTGATTCAATTGTGGCGTTTAGTTTTTACCTCAGCGGTTTTTTAAAGCTTAAAATTCATTGAATGAATATTTGGTCGCCTCTCTTCCTTTAAGGGCAGTCGCTGATATGAAAGTTTCGTTTATATACTTATTTTTTAAACATAATAATTTTCCTCCGCAGTCTCGGGATGAAAAATATCGCGAATCAATTTTCGTGTTTTTCTTCCAAGTGCTTTTTTAAAAGCTTTTCATTCATCAAATGAAAATTTGGTCTTTCTTTACCATTCAGAACGGTCGTTTTTGAGAAAATGGTATCAGTTATACGTATTTCTTGCAAGCATAACGTTTTCCAGCCGCAGTCCCGGGATGAGAAATTTCGTGATTCAAGCGATTCGTTTCGTTGTTTCCCCGAGGGTTTTTTGAAAGCCTATTAGTTTTAACTGTAAATTTGTGTGACTCTTTTCACTTCCAAACGACAGTTATTGAGAAAATTTTCGTATTCATACGTATTTCTTGCAAACAAAATTTTCATCCGCAGTACCGGGATGAGAAATTTTGTGATTCAATTGTGGCGTTTAGTTTTTACCTCAGCGGTTTTTTAAAGCTTAAAATTCATTGAATGGATATTTGGTCGCCTCTCTTCCTTTAAGGGCAGTCGCTGATATGAAAGTTTCGTTTATATACTTATTTTTTAAACATAATAATTTTCCTCCGCAGTCTCGGGATGAAAAATATCGCGAATCAATTTTCATGTTTTTCTTCCAAGTGCTTTTTTAAAAGCTTTTCATTCATCAAATGAAAATTTGTTCCTTTCTTTACCATTCAAAACGCACGTTTTTGAGAAAATGGTATCATTTATACGTATTTCTTGCAAGCATAATATTTTCCAGCCGCAGTCCCGGGATGAGAAATTTCTTGATTCAAGCGACTCGTTTCGTTGTTCCCCCGAAGGTTTTTTTGAAAGCCTATTAGTTTTAACTGTAAATTTGTGTGACTCTTTTCATTTCCCAACGGCAGTTATTGGGAAAATTTTCGTATTCATACGTTTATCTTGCAAACAAAATTTTTCATCCGCAGTACCGGGATGAGAAATTTTGTGATTCAATTGTGGCGTTTAGTTTTTACCTCAGCGGTTTTTTAAAGTTTAAAATTCATTGAATGAATATTTTGTCGCCTCTCTTCCTTTAAAGGCAGTCGCTGTTATAACAGTTTCGTTAATATACTTATTTTTTAAACATAATAATTTTCCTCCGCAGTCCCGGGATTAAAAATTTCGCGAATCAATTCTTGTCTAAATTTTTCTTCCAAGTGCTTTTTTAAAAGCTTTTCATTCATCAAATGAAAATTTGTTCTTTCTTTACCATTCAAAACGGTCGTTTTTGAGATAATGGTATCATTTATACGTATTTTTTGCAAGCTTTAAGTTTTCCAGCCGCAGTCCCGGGATGAGAAATTTCGTGATTCAAGCGACTCGTTTAGTTGTTCCCCCGAGGGTTTTTTAAAAAGACTGTTTGTTTTAATTGTAAATTTGTGTGACTCTTTTCATTTCCAAACGGCAGTTGTTGGGAAAATTTTTGTATTCATACGTTTTTCTTGCAAACAAAATTTTTCATCCGCAGTACCAGGATGAGAAATTTTGTGATTCAATTGTGGCGTTTAGTTTTTACCTCAGCGGTTTTTTAAAGCTTAAAATTCATTGAATGAATATTTTGTCGCCTCTCTTCCTTTAAAGGCAGTCGCAGTTATAAAAGTTTCGTTAATATACTTATTTTTTAAACATAATAATTTTCCTCCGCAGTCCCGGGATAAAAATTTCGCGAATCAATTCTTGTCTAAATTTTTCTTCCAAGTGCTTTTTTAAAAGCTTTTCATTCATAAAATGAAAATTTGTTCTTTCTTTACCATTCAAAACGGTCGTTTTTGAGAAAATGGTATCATTAAACGTATTTTTTGAAAGCATAAAGTTTTTCAGCCGCAGTCCCGGGATGAGAAATTTCGTGATTCAAGCGACTCGTTTTGTTGTTCCCCCGAGGGTTTTTTAAAAAGACTGTTAGTTTTAATTGTAAATTTGTGTTACTCTTTTCATTTCCAAACGGCAGTTATTGGGAAAACTTTCGTATTCTAAAGTATTTCTATCAAACATAAAATTTTTCATCCGCAGTACCGGGATGAGAAATTTTGTGATTGAATTGTGGCGTTTAGTTTTAACCTTAGCGGTTTTTTTGAAGCTTAAAATTCATTGAATGAATATTTGGTCGCCTTTCTTCCTTTCAAAGCACTCGCTATTATAAAAGTTTCGTTAATATACGTATTTTTTAAACATAATAATTTTCCTCCGCAGTCCCGGGATGAGTAATTTCGCGAATCCATTTTCGTGTAAGTTTTTCTTCCAAGTGCTTTTTTAAAGGCTCTTCATTCATCAAATGAAAATTTGTTCCTTTCTTTACCTTTCAAAACGGTCGTTTTTGAGAAAATGGTATCATTTATACGTATTTCTTGCAAGCAGAACGTTTTCCAGCCGCAGTCCCGGGATGAGAAATTTCGTGATTCAAGCGACTCGTTTAGTTGTTCCCCCGAAGGTTTTTTTATAAAGACTGTTACTTTTAATTGTAAATTTGTGTTACTATTTTCATTTCCAAACGGCAGTTATTGGGAAAACTTTCGTATTCAAAGGTATTTCTTACAAACATAAAATTTTTCATCCGCAGTACCGGGATGAGAAATTTTGTGATTGAATTGTGGCGTTTAGTTTTTACCTCAGCGGTTTTTTAAATCTTAAAATTCATTGAATGAATATTTTGTTGCCTCCCTTCCTTTCAAAGCAGTCGCTGTTATAAAAGTTTCGTTAATATACGTACTTTTTAAACATAATAATTTTCCTCCGCAGTCCCGGGATGAGAAATTTCGTGAATCAATTTTCGTGTAAGTTTTTCTTCCAAGTATTTTTCTAAAAGCTTTTCATTCATCAAATGAAAATTTGTTCTTTCTTTACCATTCAAAACGGTCGTTTTTGAGAAAATGGTATCAGTTATACGTATTTCTTGCAAGCATAACGTTTTCCAGCCGCAGGCCCGGGATGAGAAATTTCGTGATTCAAGCGATTCGTTTCGTTGTTTCCCCGAGGGTTTTTTGAAAGCCTATTAGTTTTAACTGTAAATTTGTGTGACTCTTTTCACTTCCAAACGACAGTTATTGAGAAAATTTTCGTATTCATACGTATTTCTTGCAAACAAAATTTTCATCCGCAGTACCGGGATGAGAAATTTTGTGATTCAATTGTGGCGTTTAGTTTTTACCTCAGCGGTTTTTTAAAGCCTAAAATTCATTGAATGAATATTTGGTCGCCTCTCTTCCTTTAAGGGCAGTCGCTGATATGAAAGTTTCGTTTATATACTTATTTTTTAAACATAATAATTTTCCTCCGCAGTCTCGGGATGAAAAATATCGCGAATCAATTTTCGTGTTTTTCTTCCAAGTGCTTTTTTAAAAGCTTTTCATTCATCAAATGAAAATTTGGTCTTTCTTTACCATTCAAAACGCACGTTTTTGAGAAAATGGTATCATTTTTACGTATTTTTTGAAAGCATAAAGTTTTCCAGCCGCAGTCCCAGGATGAGAAATTTCGTGATTCAAGCGACTCGTTTTGTTGTTCCCCCGAGGGTTTTTTAAAAAGTCTGTTAGTTTTAATTGTAAATTTGTGTTACTCTTTTCATTTCCAAACGGCAGTTATTGGGAAAACTTTCGTATTCAAAAGTATTTCTATCAAACATAAAATTTTTCATCCGCAGTACCGGGATGAGAAATTTTGTGATTGAATTGTGGCGTTTAGTTTTAAACTCAGCGGTTTTTTTGAAGCTTAAAATTCATTGAATGAATATTTGGTCGCCTTTCTTCCTTTCAAAGCACTCGCTATTATAAAAGTTTCGTTTATATACGTATTTTTTAAACATAATAATTTTCCTCCGCAGTCCCGGGATGAGTAATTTCGCGAATCAATTTTCGTGTAGGTTTCTCTTCCAGGTGCTTTTTAAAAGGCTCTTCATTCATCAAATGAAAATTTGTTCCTTTCTTTACCTTTCAAAACGGTCGTTTTTGAGAAAATGGTGTCATTTATACGTATTTCTTGCAAGCATAACATTTTCCAGCCGCAGTCCCGGGATGAGAAATTTCGTGATTCAAGCGACTCGTTTAGTTGTTCCCCAGAGGGTTTTTTTGGAAGCCTGTTAGTTTTAATTGTAAATTTGTGTTACTCTTTTCATTTCCAAACGGCAGTTATTGGGAAAACTTTCGTATTCAAAAGTATTTCTATCATACATAAAATTTTTCATCCGCAGTACCGGGATGAGAAATTTTGTGATTGAATTGTGGCGTTTAGTTTTAACCTCAGCGGTTTTTTTTAAGCTTAAAATTCATTGAATGAATATTTGGTCGCCTTTCTTCCTTTCAAAGCACTCGCTATTATAAAAGTTTCGTTAATATACGTATTTTTTAAGCATAATAATTTTCCTCCGCAGTCCCGGGATGAGAAATTTCGTGAATCAATTTTCGTGTAAGTTTTTCTTCCAAGTATTTTTCTAAAAGCTTTTCATTCATCAAATGAAAATTTGTTCTTTCTTTACCATTCAAAACGGTCGTTTTTGAGAAAATGGTATCATTTATACGTATTTCTTGCAAGCATAACGTTTTCCAGCCGCAGTCCCGGGATGAGAAATTTCGTGATTCAAGCGACTCGTTTCGTTGTTTCCCCGAGGGTTTTTTTGAAAGCCTATTTGTTTTAACTGTAAATTTGTGTGACTCTTTTCACTTCCAAACGACAGTTATTGAGAAAATTTTCGTATTCATACGTATTTCTTGCAAACAAAATTTTCATCCGCAGTACCGGGATGAGAAATTTTGTGATTCAATTGTGGCGTTTAGTTTTTACCTCAGCGGTTTTTTATAGCTTAAAATTCATTGAATGAATATTTGGTCGCCTCTCTTCCTTTAAGGGCAGTCGCTGATATGAAAGTTTCGTTTATATACTTATTTTTTAAACATAATAATTTTCCTCCGCAGTCTCGGGATGAAAAATATCGCGAATCAATTTTCGTGTTTTTCTTCCAAGTGCTTTTTTAAAAGCTTTTCATTCATCAAATGAAAATTTGGTCTTTCTTTACCATTCAAAACGCACGTTTTTGAGAAAATGGTATCATTTATACGTATTTTTTGAAAGCATAAAGTTTTCCAGCCGCAGTTCCAGGATGAGAAATTTCGTGATTCAAGCGACTCGTTTTGTTGTTCCCCCGAGGGTTTTTTAAAAAGTCTGTTAGTTTTAATTGTAAATTTGTGTTACTCTTTTCATTTCCAAACGGCAGTTATTGGGAAAACTTTCGTATTCAAAGGTATTTCTTGCAAACATAAAATTTTTCATCCGCAGTACCGGGATGAGAAATTTTGTGATTCAATTGTGGCGTTTAGTTTTTACCTCAGCGGTTTTTTAAAGCTTAAAATTCATTGAATGAATATTTTGTCGCCTCTCTTACTTTAAAGGCAGTCGCTGTTATAAAAGTTTCGTTAATATACTTATTTTTTAAACATAATAATTTTCCTCCGCAGTCCCGGGATGAAAAATTTCTTGAATCAATTTTTGTCTAAATTTTTCTTCCAAGTGCTTTTTTAAAACCTTTTCATTCATCAAATGAAAATTTGTTCTTTCTTTACCATTCAAAACGGTCGTTTTTGAGAAAATGGTATCATTTATACGTATTTCTTGCAAGCATAACGTTTTCTAGCCGCAGTCCCGGGATAAGAAATTTCGTGATTCAAGCGACTCGTTTAGTTGTTCCCCCGAGGGTTTTTTTGAAAGCCTGTTTGTTTCAATTGTAAATTTGTGTTTTTTTTCCTTTCCAAACGGCAGTTATTGGGAAAACTTTTGTATTCAAACATATTTCTTGCAAAAATAAAATTTTTCATCCTCAGTCCCATGATGAGAAATTTTGTGATTTAATTGTTGCGTTTAGTTTTAACCTCAGCGGTTTTTTTGAAGCTTAAAATTCATTGAATGAATATTTGGTCGCCTTTCTTCCTTTTAAAGCACTCGCTATTATAAAAGTTTCGTTAATATACGTATTTTTTAAACATAATAATTTTCCTCCGCAGTCCCGGGATGAGTAATTTCGCGAATCAATTTTCGTGTAAGTTTTTCTTCCAAGTGCTTTTTTAAAGGCTCTTCGTTCATCAAATGAAAATTTGTTCCTTTCTTTACCATTCAAAACGGTCGTTTTTGAGAAAATGGTATCATTTATACGTATTTCTTGCAAGCATAACGTTTTCCAGCCGCAGTCCCGGGATGAGAAATTTCTTGATTCAAGCGACTCGTTTCGTTGTTCCCCCGAGGGTTTTTTTGAAAGCCTATTAGTTTTAACTGTAAATTTGTGTGACTCTTTTCACTTCCAAACGGCAGTTATTGAGAAAATTTTCGTATTCATACGTATTTCTTGCAAACAAAATTTTCATCCGCAGTACCGGGATGAGAAATTTTGTGATTCAATTGTGGCGTTTAGTTTTTACCTCAGCGGTTTTTTAAAGCTTAAAATTCATTGAATGGATATTTGGTCGCCTCTCTTCCTTTAAGGGCAGTCGCTGATATGAAAGTTTCGTTTATATACTTATTTTTTAAACATAATAATTTTCCTCCGCAGTCTCGGGATGAAAAATATCGCGAATCAATTTTCATGTTTTTCTTCCAAGTGCTTTTTTAAAAGCTTTTCATTCATCAAATGAAAATTTGGTCTTTCTTTACCATTCAAAACGCACGTTTTTGAGAAAATGGTATCATTTATACGTATTTCTTGCAAGCATAATATTTTCCAGCCGCAGTCCCGGGATGAGAAATTTCTTGATTCAAGCGACTCGTTTCGTTGTTCCCCCGAAGGTTTTTTTGAAAGCCTATTAGTTTTAACTGTAAATTTGTGTGACTCTTTTCATTTCCCAACGGCAGTTATTGGGAAAATTTTCGTATTCATACGTTTATCTTGCAAACAAAATTTTTCATCCGCAGTACCGGGATGAGAAATTTTGTGATTCAATTGTGGCGTTTAGTTTTTACCTCAGCGGTTTTTTAAAGTTTAAAATTCATTGAATGAATATTTTGTCGCCTCTCTTCCTTTAAAGGCAGTCGCTGTTATAACAGTTTCGTTAATATACTTATTTTTTAAACATAATAATTTTCCTCCGCAGTCCCGGGATTAAAAATTTCGCGAATCAATTCTTGTCTAAATTTTTCTTCCAAGTGCTTTTTTAAAAGCTTTTCATTCATCAAATGAAAATTTGTTCTTTCTTTCCCATTCAAAACGGTCGTTTTTGAGATAATGGTATCATTTATACGTATTTTTTGCAAGCATTAAGTTTTCCAGCCGCAGTCCCGGGAAGAGAAATTTCGTGATTCAAGCGACTCGTTTAGTTGTTCCCCCGAGGGTTTTTTAAAAAGACTGTTAGTTTTAATTGTAAATTTGTGTGACTCTTTTCATTTCCAAACGGCAGTTGTTGGGAAAATTTTCGTATTCATACGTTTTTCTTGCAAACAAAATTTTTCATCCGCAGTACCAGGATGAGAAATTTTGTGATTCAATTGTGGCGTTTAGTTTTTACCTCAGCGGTTTTTTAAAGCTTAAAATTCATTGAATGAATATTTTGTCGCCTCTCTTCCTTTAAAGGCAGTCGCTGTTATAAAAGTTTCGTTAATATACTTATTTTTTAAACATAATAATTTTCCTCCGCAGTCCCGGGATAAAAAATTTCGCGAATCAATTCTTGTCTAAATTTTTCTTCTAAGTGCTTTTTTAAAAGCTTTTCATTCATCAAATGAAAATTTGTTGTTTCTTTACCATTCAAAACGGTCGTTTTTGAGAAAATGGTATCATTAAACGTATTTTTTGAAAGCATAAAGTTTTTCAGCCGCAGTCCCGGGATGAGAAATTTCGTGATTCAAGCGACTCGTTTTGTTGTTCCCCCGAGGGTTTTTTAAAAAGACTGTTTGTTTTAATTGTAAATTTGTGTTACTCTTTTCATTTCCAAACGGCAGTTATTGGGAAAACTTTCGTATTCTAAAGTATTTCTATCAAACATAAAATTTTTCATCCGCAGTACCGGGATGAGAAATTTTGTGATTGAATTGTGGCGTTTAGTTTTAACCTCAGCGGTTTTTTTGAAGCTTAAAATTCATTGAATGAATATTTGGTCGCCTTTCTTCCTTTCAAAGCACTCGCTATTATAAAAGTTTCGTTAATATACGTATTTTTTAAACATAATAATTTTCCTCCGCAGTCCCGGGATGAGTAATTTCGCGAATCAATTTTCGTGTAAGTTTTTCTTCCAAGTGCTTTTTTAAAGGCTCTTCATTCATCAAATGAAAATTTGTTCCTTTCTTTACCTTTCAAAACGGTCGTTTTTGAGAAAATGGTATCATTTATACGTATTTCTTGCAAGCAGAACGTTTTCCAGCCGTAGTCCCGGGATGAGAAATTTCGTGATTCAAGCGACTCGTTTAGTTGTTCCCCCGAGGGTTTTTTTATAAAGACTGTTAGTTTTAATTGTAAATTTGTGTTACTCTTTTCATTTCCAAACGGCAGTTATTGGGAAAACTTTCGTATTCAAAGGTATTTCTTACAAACATAAAATTTTTCATCCGCAGTACCGGGATGAGAAATTTTGTGATTGAATTGTGGCGTTTAGTTTTTACCTCAGCGGTTTTTTAAATCCTAAAATTCATTGAATGAATATTTGGTTGCCTCCCTTCCTTTCAAAGCAGTCGCTGTTATTAAAGTTTCGTTAATATACGTACTTTTTAAACATAATAATTTTCCTCCGCAGTCCCGGGATGAGAAATTTCGTGAATCAATTTTCGTGTAAGTTTTTCTTCCAAGTATTTTTCTAAAAGCTTGTCATTCATCAAATGAAAATTTGTTCTTTCTTTACCATTCAAAACGGTCGTTTTTGAGAAAATGGTATCAGTTATACGTATTTCTTGCAAGCATAACGTTTTCCAGCCGCAGGCCCGGGATGAGAAATTTCGTGATTCAAGCGATTCGTTTCGTTGTTTCCCCGAGGGTTTTTTTGAAAGCCTATTAGTTTTAACTGTAAATTTGTGTGACTCTTTTCACTTCCAAACGACAGTTATTGAGAAAATTTTCGTATTCATACGTATTTCTTGCAAACAAAATTTTCATCCGCAGTACCGGGATGAGAAATTTTGTGATTCAATTGTGGCGTTTAGTTTTTACCTCAGCGGTTTTTTAAAGCCTAAAATTCATTGAATGAATATTTGGTCGCCTCTCTTCCTTTAAGGCCAGTCGCTGATATGAAAGTTTCGTTTATATACTTATTTTTTAAACATAATAATTTTCCTCCGCAGTCTCGGGATGAAAAATATCGCGAATCAATTTTCGTGTTTTTCTTCCAAGTGCTTTTTTAAAAGCTTTTCATTCATCAAATGAAAATTTGGTCTTTCTTTACCATTCAAAACGCACGTTTTTGAGAAAATGGTATCATTTTTACGTATTTTTTGAAAGCATAAAGTTTTCCAGCCGCAGTCCCAGGATGAGAAATTTCGTGATTCAAGCGACTCGTTTTGTTGTTCCCCCGAGGGTTTTTTAAAAAGTCTGTTAGTTTTAATTGTAAATTTGTGTTACTCTTTTCATTTCCAAACGGCAGTTATTGGGAAAACTTTCGTATTCAAAAGTATTTCTATCAAACATAAAATTTTTCATCCGCAGTACCGGGATGAGAAATTTTGTGATTGAATTGTGGCGTTTAGTTTTAAACTCAGCGGTTTTTTTGAAGCTTAAAATTCATTGAATGAATATTTGGTCGCCTTTCTTCCTTTCAAAGCACTCGCTATTAAAAAAGTTTCGTTTATATACGTATTTTTTAAACATAATAATTTTCCTCCGCAGTCCCGGGATGAGTAATTTCGCGAATCAATTTTCGTGTAGGTTTCTCTTCCAAGTGCTTTTTAAAAGGCTCTTCATTCATCAAATGAAAATTTGTTCCTTTCTTTACCTTTCAAAACGGTCGTTTTTGAGAAAATGGTGTCATTTATACGTATTTCTTGCAAGCATAACGTTTTCCAGCCGCAGTCCCGGGATGAGAAATTTCGTGATTCAAGCGACTCGTTTAGTTGTTCCCCAGAGGGTTTTTTTGGAAGCCTGTTAGTTTTAATTGTAAATTTGTGTTACTCTTTTCATTTCCAAACGGCAGTTATTGGGAAAACTTTCGTATTCAAAAGTATTTCTATCATACATAAAATTTTTCATCCGCAGTACCGGGATGAGAAATTTTGTGATTGAATTGTGGCGTTTAGTTTTAACCTCAGCGGTTTTTTTAAGCTTAAAATTCATTGAATGAATATTTGGTCGCCTTTCTTCCTTTCAAAGCACTCGCTATTATAAAAGTTTCGTTAATATACGTATTTTTTAAACATAATAATTTTCCTCCGCAGTCCCAGGATTAAAAATTTCGCGAATCAATTCTTGTCTAAATTTTTCTTCCAAGTGCTTTTTTAAAACCTTTTCATTCATCAAATGAAAATTTGTTCTTTCTTTACCATTCAAAACGGTCGTTTTTTAGATAACGGTATCATTTATACGTATTTTTTGCAAGCATTAAGTTTTCCAGCCGCAGTCCCGGGAGGAGAAATTTCGTGATTCAAGCGACTCGTTTAGTTGTTCCCCCGAGGGTTTTTTTGGAAGCCTGTTTGTTTTACTTGTAAATTTGTTTGACTCTGTTCATTTCAAAACGGCAGTTATTCAGAAAATTTTCGTATTCAAACTTATTTCTTGCTAACAAAATTTTTCATCCGCAGTACCGGGATGAGAAATTTTGTGATTCAATTGTGGCGTTTAGTTTTACCTCAGCGGTTTTTTAAAGCTTAAAATTCATTGAATGAATATTTTGTGGCCACTCTTCCTTTAAAGGCAGTCGCTGTTATAAAAGTTTCGTTAATATACTTATTTTTTAAACATAATAATTTTCCTCCGCAGTCTCGGGATGAAAAATATCGCGAATCAATTTTCGTGTTTTTCTTCCAAGTGCTTTTTTAAAAGCTTTTCATTCATCAAATGAAAATTTGGTCTTTCTTTACCATTCAAAACGCACGTTTTTGAGAAAATGGTATCATTTATACGTATTTCTTGCAAGCATAATATTTTCCAGCCGCAGTCCCGGGATGAGAAATTTCTTGATTCAAGCGACTCGTTTCGTTGTTCCCCCGAAGGTTTTTTTGAAAGCCTATTAGTTTTCACTGTAAATTTGTGTAACTCTTTTCATTAACCAACGGCAGTTATTGGGAAAATTTTCGTATTCATACGTTTATCTTGCAAACAAAATTTTTCATCCGCAGTACCGGGATGAGAAATTTTGTGATTCAATTGTGGCGTTTAGTTTTTACCTCAGCGGTTTTTTAAAGTTTAAAATTCATTGAATGAATATTTTGTCGCCTCTCTTCCTTTAACGGCAGTCGCTGTTATAACAGTTTCGTTAATATACTTATTTTTTAAACATAATAATTTTCCTCCGCAGTCCCGGGATTAAAAATTTCGCGAATCAATTCTTGTCTAAATTTTTCTTCCAAGTGCTTTTTTAAAAGCTTTTCATTCATCAAATGAAAATTTGTTCTTTCTTTACCATTCAAAACGGTCGTTTTTGAGATAATGGTATCATTTATACGTATTTTTTGCAAGCATTAAGTTTTCCAGCCGCAGTCCCGGGAAGAGAAATTTCGTGATTCAAGCGACTCGTTTAGTTGTTCCCCCGAGGGTTTTTTAAAAAGACTGTTAGTTTTAATTGTAAATTTGTGTGACTCTTTTCATTTCCAAACGGCAGTTGTTGGGAAAATTTTCGTATTCATACGTTTTTCTTGCAAACAAAATTTTTCATCCGCAGTACCAGGATGAGAAATTTTGTGATTCAATTGTGGCGTTTAGTTTTTACCTCAGCGGTTTTTTAAAGCTTAAAATTCATTGAATGAATATTTTGTCGCCTCTCTTCCTTTAAAGGCAGTCGCTGTTATAAAAGTTTCGTTAATATACTTATTTTTTAAACATAATAATTTTCCTC
This sequence comes from Hetaerina americana, assembly GCF_022747635.1. NCBI lineage: Eukaryota > Metazoa > Arthropoda > Insecta > Odonata > Calopterygidae > Hetaerina > Hetaerina americana. Next base: position 73,235 of record NW_027287110.1, read on the forward strand.
CGCAGTCCCGGGATAAAAAATTTCGCGAATCAATTCTTGTCTAAATTTTTCTTCCAAGTGCTTTTTTAAAAGCTTTTCATTCATCAAATGAAAATTTGTTCTTTCTTTACCATTCAAAACGGTCGTTTTTGAGAAAATGGTATCATTAAACGTATTTTTTGAAAGCATAAAGTTTTTCAGCCGCAGTCCCGGGATGAGAAATTTCGTGATTCAAGCGACTCGTTTTGTTGTTCCCCCGAGGGTTTTTTAAAAAGACTGTTAGTTTTAATTGTAAATTTGTGTTACTCTTTTCATTTCCAAACGGCAGTTATTGGGAAAACTTTCGTATTCTAAAGTATTTCTATCAAACATAAAATTTTTCATCCGCAGTACCGGGATGAGAAATTTTGTGATTGAATTGTGGCGTTTAGTTTTAACCTCAGCGGTTTTTTTGAAGCTTAAAATTCATTGAATGAATATTTGGTCGCCTTTCTTCCTTTCAAAGCACTCGCTATTATAAAAGTTTCATTAATATACGTATTTTTTAAACATAATAATTTTCCTCCGCAGTCCCGGGATGAGTAATTTCGCGAATCAATTTTCGTGTAAGTTTTTCTTCCAAGTGCTTTTTTAAAGGCTCTTCATTCATCAAATGAAAATTTGTTCCTTTCTTTACCTTTCAAAACGGTCGTTTTTGAGAAAATGGTATCATTTATACGTATTTCTTGCAAGCAGAACGTTTTCCAGCCGTAGTCCCGGGATGAGAAATTTCGTGATTCAAGCGACTCGTTTAGTTGTTCCCCCGAGGGTTTTTTTATAAAGACTGTTAGTTTTAATTGTAAATTTGTGTTACTCTTTTCATTTCCAAACGGCAGTTATTGGGAAAACTTTCGTATTCAAAGGTATTTCTTACAAACATAAAATTTTTCATCCACAGTACCGGGATGAGAAATTTTCTGATTGAATTGTGGCGTTTAGTTTTTACCTCAGCGGTTTTTTAAATCTTAAAATTCATTGAATGAATATTTGGTTGCCTCCCTTCCTTTCAAAGCAGTCGCTGTTATAAAAGTTTCGTTAATATACGTACTTTTTAAACATAATAATTTTCCTCCGCGGTCCCGGGATGAGAAATTTCGTGAATCAATTTTCGTGTAAGTTTTTCTTCCAAGTATTTTTCTAAAAGCTTTTCATTCATCAAATGAAAATTTGTTCTTTCTTTACCATTCAAAACGGTCGTTTTTGAGAAAATGGTATCAGTTATACGTATTTCTTGCAAGCATAACGTTTTCCAGCCGCAGGCCCGGGATGAGAAATTTCGTGATTCAAGCGATTCGTTTCGTTGTTTCCCCGAGGGTTTTTTTGAAAGCCTATTAGTTTTAACTGTAAATTTGTGTGACTCTTTTCACTTCCAAACGACAGTTATTGAGAAAATTTTCGTATTCATACGTATTTCTTGCAAACAAAATTTTCATCCGCAGTACCGGGATGAGAAATTTTGTGATTCAATTGTGGCGTTTAGTTTTTACCTCAGCGGTTTTTTAAAGCCTAAAATTCATTGAATGAATATTTGGTCGCCTCTCTTCCTTTAAGGGCAGTCGCTGATATGAAAGTTTCGTTTATATACTTATTTTTTAAACATAATAATTTTCCTCCGCAGTCTCGGGATGAAAAATATCGCGAATCAATTTTCGTGTTTTTCTTCCAAGTGCTTTTTTAAAAGCTTTTCATTCATCAAATGAAAATTTGGTCTTTCTTTACCATTCAAAACGCACGTTTTTGAGAAAATGGTATCATTTTTACGTATTTTTTGAAAGCATAAAGTTTTCCTGCCGCAGTCCCAGGATGAGAAATTTCGTGATTCAAGCGACTTGTTTTGTTGTTCCCCCGAGGGTTTTTTAAAAAGTCTGTTAGTTTTAATTGTAAATTTGTGTTACTCTTTTCATTTCCAAACGGCAGTTATTGGGAAAACTTTCGTATTCAAAAGTATTTCTATCAAACATAAAATTTTTCATCCGCAGTACCGGGATGAGAAATTTTGTGATTGAATTGTGGCGTTTAGTTTTAAACTCAGCGGTTTTTTTGAAGCTTAAAATTCATTGAATGAATATTTGGTCGCCTTTCTTCCTTTCAAAGCACTCGCTATTATAAAAGTTTCGTTTATATACGTATTTTTTAAACATAATAATTTTCCTCCGCAGTCCCGGGATGAGTAATTTCGCGAATCAATTTTCGTGTAGGTTTCTCTTCCAAGTGCTTTTTAAAAGGCTCTTCATTCATCAAATGAAAATTTGTTCCTTTCTTTACCTTTCAAAACGGTCGTTTTTGAGAAAATGGTGTCATTTATACGTATTTCTTGCAAGCATAACGTTTTCCAGCCGCAGTCCCGGGATGAGAAATTTCGTGATTCAAGCGACTCGTTTAGTTGTTCCCCAGAGGGTTTTTTTGGAAGCCTGTTAGTTTTAATTGTAAATTTGTGTTACTCTTTTCATTTCCAAACGGCAGTTATTGGGAAAACTTTCGTATTCAAAAGTATTTCTATCATACATAAAATTTTTCATCCGCAGTACCGGGATGAGAAATTTTGTGATTGAATTGTGGCGTTTAGTTTTAACCTCAGCGGTTTTTTTAAGCTTAAAATTCATTGAATGAATATTTGGTCGCCTTTCTTCCTTTCAAAGCACTCGCTATTATAAAAGTTTCGTTAATATACGTATTTTTTAAACATAATAATTTTCCTCCGCAGTCCCAGGATTAAAAATTTCGCGAATCAATTCTTGTCTAAATTTTTCTTCCAAGTGCTTTTTTAAAACCTTTTCATTCATCAAATGAAAATTTGTTCTTTCTTTACCATTCAAAACGGTCGTTTTTTAGATAACGGTATCATTTATACGTATTTTTTGCAAGCATTAAGTTTTCCAGCCGCAGTCCCGGGAGGAGAAATTTCGTGATTCAAGCGACTCGTTTAGTTGTTCCCCCGAGGGTTTTTTTGGAAGCCTGTTTGTTTTACTTGTAAATTTGTTTGACTCTGTTCATTTCAAAACGGCAGTTATTCAGAAAATTTTCGTATTCAAACTTATTTCTTGCTAACAAAATTTTTCATCCGCAGTACCGGGATGAGAAATTTTGTGATTCAATTGTGGCGTTTAGTTTTACCTCAGCGGTTTTTTAAAGCTTAAAATTCATTGAATGAATATTTTGTGGCCTCTCTTCCTTTAAAGGCAGTCGCTGTTATAAAAGTTTCGTTAATATACTTATTTTTTAAACATAATAATTTTCCTCCGCAGTCTCGGAATGAAAAATATCGCGAATCAATTTTCGTGTTTTTCTTCAGAGTGCTTTTTTAAAAGCTTTTCATTCATCAAATGAAAATTTGGTCTTTCTTTACCATTCAAAACGCACGTTTTTGAGAAAATGGTATCATTTATACGTATTTCTTGCAAACATAATATTTTCCAGCCGCAGTCCCGGGATGAGAAATTTCTTGATTCAAGCGACTCGTTTCGTTGTTCCCCCGAAGGTTTTTTTGAAAGCCTATTAGTTTTCACTGTAAATTTGTGTGACTCTTTTCATTAACCAACGGCAGTTATTGGGAAAATTTTCGTATTCATAAGTTTTTCTTGCAAACAAAATTTTTCATCCGCAGTACCGGGATGAGAAATTTTGTGATTCAATTGTGGCGTTTAGTTTTTACCTCAGCGGTTTTTTAAAGTTTAAAATTCATTGAATGAATATTTTGTCGCCTCTCTTCCTTTAAAGGCAGTCGCTGTTATAAAAGTTTCGTTAATATACTTATTTTTTAAACATAATAATTTTCCTCCGCAGTCCCGGGATTAAAAATTTCGCGAATCAATTCTTGTCTAAATTTTTCTTCCAAGTGCTTTTTTAAAAGCTTTTCATTCATCAAATGAAAATTTGTTCTTTCTTTACCATTCAAAACGGTCGTTTTTGAGATAATGGTATCATTTATACGAATTTTTTGCAAGCATTAAGTTTTCCAGCCGCAGTCCCGGGATGAGAAATTTCGTGATTCAAGCGACTTGTTTAGTTGTTCCCCCGAGGGTTTTTTTATAAAGACTGTTAGTTTTAATTGTAAATTTGTGTTACTCTTTTCATTTCCAAACGGCAGTTATTGGGAAAACTTTCGTATTCAAAGGTATTTCTTGCAAACATAAAATTTTTCATCCGCAGTACCGGGATGAGAAATTTTGTCATTGAATTGTGGCGTTTAGTTTTTACCTCAGCGGTTTTTTTAATCTTAAAATTCATTGAATGAATATTTGGTTGCCTCCCTTCCTTTCAAAGCAGTCGCTGTTATAAAAGTTTCGTTAATATACGTACTTTTTAAACATAATAATTTTCCTCCGCAGTCCCGGGATGAGAAATTTTGTGAATCAATTTTCGTGTAAGTTTTTCTTCCAAGTATTTTTCTAAAAGCTTTTCATTCATCAAATGAAAATTTGTTCTTTCTTTACCATTCAAAACGGTCGTTTTTGAGAAAATGGTATCAGTTATACGTATTTCTTGCAAGCATAACGTTTTCCAGCCGCAGGCCCGGGATGAGAAATTTCGTGATTCAAGCGATTCGTTTCGTTGTTTCCCCGAGGGTTTTTTTGAAAGCCTATTAGTTTTAACTGTAAATTTGTGTGACTCTTTTCACTTCCAAACGACAGTTATTGAGAAAATTTTCGTATTCATACGTATTTCTTGCAAACAAAATTTTCATCCGCAGTACCGGGATGAGAAATTTTGTGATTCAATTGTGGCGTTTAGTTTTTACCTCAGCGGTTTTTTAAAGCCTAAAATTCATTGAATGAATATTTGGTCGCCTCTCTTCCTTTAAGGGCAGTCGCTGATATGAAAGTTTCGTTTATATACTTATTTTTTAAACATAATAATTTTCCTCCGCAGTCTCGGGATGAAAAATATCGCGAATCAATTTTCGTGTTTTTCTTCCAAGTGCTTTTTTAAAAGCTTTTCATTCATCAAATGAAAATTTGGTCTTTCTTTACCATTCAAAACGCACGTTTTTGAGAAAATGGTATCATTTTTACGTATTTTTTGAAAGCATAAAGTTTTCCTGCCGCAGTCCCAGGATGAGAAATTTCGTGATTCAAGCGACTTGTTTTGTTGTTCCCCCGAGGGTTTTTTAAAAAGTCTGTTAGTTTTAATTGTAAATTTGTGTTACTCTTTTCATTTCCAAACGGCAGTTATTGGGAAAACTTTCGTATTCAAAAGTATTTCTATCAAACATAAAATTTTTCATCCGCAGTACCGGGATGAGAAATTTTGTGATTGAATTGTGGCGTTTAGTTTTAAACTCAGCGGTTTTTTTGAAGCTTAAAATTCATTGAATGAATATTTGGTCGCCTTTCTTCCTTTCAAAGCACTCGCTATTATAAAAGTTTCGTTTATATACGTATTTTTTAAACATAATAATTTTCCTCCGCAGTCCCGGGATGAGTAATTTCGCGAATCAATTTTCGTGTAGGTTTCTCTTCCAAGTGCTTTTTAAAAGGCTCTTCATTCATCAAATGAAAATTTGTTCCTTTCTTTACCTTTCAAAACGGTCGTTTTTGAGAAAATGGTGTCATTTATACGTATTTCTTGCAAGCATAACGTTTTCCAGCCGCAGTCCCGGGATGAGAAATTTCGTGATTCAAGCGACTCGTTTAGTTGTTCCCCAGAGGGTTTTTTTGGAAGCCTGTTAGTTTTAATTGTAAATTTGTGTTACTCTTTTCATTTCCAAACGGCAGTTATTGGGAAAACTTTCGTATTCAAAAGTATTTCTATCATACATAAAATTTTTCATCCGCAGTACCGGGATGAGAAATTTTGTGATTGAATTGTGGCGTTTAGTTTTAACCTCAGCGGTTTTTTTTAAGCTTAAAATTCATTGAATGAATATTTGGTCGCCTTTCTTCCTTTCAAAGCACTCGCTATTATAAAAGTTTCGTTAATATACGTATTTTTTAAACATAATAATTTTCCTCCGCAGTCCCAGGATTAAAAATTTCGCGAATCAATTCTTGTCTAAATTTTTCTTCCAAGTGCTTTTTTAAAACCTTTTCATTCATCAAATGAAAATTTGTTCTTTCTTTACCATTCAAAACGGTCGTTTTTTAGATAACGGTATCATTTATACGTATTTTTTGCAAGCATTAAGTTTTCCAGCCGCAGTCCCGGGAGGAGAAATTTCGTGATTCAAGCGACTCGTTTAGTTGTTCCCCCGAGGGTTTTTTTGGAAGCCTGTTTGTTTTACTTGTAAATTTGTTTGACTCTGTTCATTTCAAAACGGCAGTTATTCAGAAAATTTTCGTATTCAAACTTATTTCTTGCTAACAAAATTTTTCATCCGCAGTACCGGGATGAGAAATTTTGTGATTCAATTGTGGCGTTTAGTTTTACCTCAGCGGTTTTTTAAAGCTTAAAATTCATTGAATGAATATTTTGTGGCCTCTCTTCCTTTAAAGGCAGTCGCTGTTATAAAAGTTTCGTTAATATACTTATTTTTTAAACATAATAATTTTCCTCCGCAGTCTCGGAATGAAAAATATCGCGAATCAATTTTCGTGTTTTTCTTCAGAGTGCTTTTTTAAAAGCTTTTCATTCATCAAATGAAAATTTGGTCTTTCTTTACCATTCAAAACGCACGTTTTTGAGAAAATGGTATCATTTATACGTATTTCTTGCAAACATAATATTTTCCAGCCGCAGTCCCGGGATGAGAAATTTCTTGATTCAAGCGACTCGTTTCGTTGTTCCCCCGAAGGTTTTTTTGAAAGCCTATTAGTTTTCACTGTAAATTTGTGTGACTCTTTTCATTAACCAACGGCAGTTATTGGGAAAATTTTCGTATTCATAAGTTTTTCTTGCAAACAAAATTTTTCATCCGCAGTACCGGGATGAGAAATTTTGTGATTCAATTGTGGCGTTTAGTTTTTACCTCAGCGGTTTTTTAAAGTTTAAAATTCATTGAATGAATATTTTGTCGCCTCTCTTCCTTTAAAGGCAGTCGCTGTTATAAAAGTTTCGTTAATATACTTATTTTTTAAACATAATAATTTTCCTCCGCAGTCCCGGGATTAAAAATTTCGCGAATCAATTCTTGTCTAAATTTTTCTTCCAAGTGCTTTTTTAAAAGCTTTTCATTCATCAAATGAAAATTTGTTCTTTCTTTACCATTCAAAACGGTCGTTTTTGAGATAATGGTATCATTTATACGAATTTTTTGCAAGCATTAAGTTTTCCAGCCGCAGTCCCGGGATGAGAAATTTCGTGATTCAAGCGACTTGTTTAGTTGTTCCCCCGAGGGTTTTTTTATAAAGACTGTTAGTTTTAATTGTAAATTTGTGTTACTCTTTTCATTTCCAAACGGCAGTTATTGGGAAAACTTTCGTATTCAAAGGTATTTCTTGCAAACATAAAATTTTTCATCCGCAGTACCGGGATGAGAAATTTTGTCATTGAATTGTGGCGTTTAGTTTTTACCTCAGCGGTTTTTTTAATCTTAAAATTCATTGAATGAATATTTGGTTGCCTCCCTTCCTTTCAAAGCAGTCGCTGTTATAAAAGTTTCGTTAATATACGTACTTTTTAAACATAATAATTTTCCTCCGCAGTCCCGGGATGAGAAATTTTGTGAATCAATTTTCGTGTAAGTTTTTCTTCCAAGTATTTTTCTAAAAGCTTTTCATTCATCAAATGAAAATTTGTTCTTTCTTTACCATTCAAAACGGTCGTTTTTGAGAAAATGGTATCATTTATACGTATTTCTTGCAAGCATAACGTTTTCCAGCCGCAGTCCCGGGATGAGAAATTTCGTGATTCAAGCGACTCGTTTCGTTGTTCCCCCGAGGGTTTTTTTGAAAGCCTATTAGTTTTAACTGTAAATTTCTGTGACTCTTTTCACTTCCAAACGGCAGTTATTGAGAAAATTTTCGTATTCATACGTATTTCTTGCAAACAAAATTTTCATCCGCAGTACCGGGATGAGAAATTTTGTGATTCAATTGTGGCGTTTAGTTTTTACCTCAGCGGTTTTTTAAAGCTTAAAATTCATTGAATGAATATTTGGTCGCCTCTCTTCCTTTAAGGGCAGTCGCTGATATGAAAGTTTCGTTTATATACTTATTTTTTAAACATAATAATTTTCCTCCGCAGTCTCGGGATGAAAAATATCGCGAATCAATTTTCGTGTTTTTCTTCCAAGTGCTTTTTTAAAAGCTTTTCATTCATCAAATGAAAATTTGGTCTTTCTTTACCATTCAAAACGCACGTTTTTGAGAAAATGGTATCATTTATACGTATTTTTTGAAAGCATAAAGTTTTCCAGCCGCAGTCCCAGGATGAGAAATTTCGTGATTCAAGCGACTCGTTTTGTTGTTCCCCCGAGGGTTTTTTAAAAAGACTGTTAGTTTTAATTGTAAATTTGTGTTACTCTTTTCATTTCCAAACGGCAGTTATTGGGAAAACTTTCGTATTCAAAAGTATTTCTATCAAACATAAAATTTTTCATCCGCAGTACCGGGATGAGAAATTTTGTGATTGAATTGTGGCGTTTAGTTTTAAACTCAGCGGTTTTTTTGAAGCTTAAAATTCATTGAATGAATATTTGGTCGCCTTTCTTCCTTTCAAAGCACTCGCTATTATAAAAGTTTCGTTAATATACGTTATTTTTAAACATAATAATTTTCCTCCGCAGTCCCGGGATGAGTAATTTGGCGAATCAATTTTCGTGTAGGTTTTTCTTCCAAGTGCTTTTTCATAGGCTCTTCATTCATCAAATGAAAATTTGTTCCTTTCTTTACCTTTCAAAACGGTCGTTTTTGAGAAAATGGTATCATTTATACGTATTTCTTGAAAGCATAACGTTTTCCAGCCGCAGTCCCGGGATGAGAAATTTCGTGATTCAAGCGACTCATTTAGTTGTTCCCCCGAGGGTTTTTTTGGAAACCTGTTAGTTTTTATTGTAAATTTGTGTTACTCTTTTCATTTCCAAACGGCAGTTATTGGGAAAACTTTCGTATTCAAAAGTATTTCTATCAAACATCAAATTTTTCATCCGCAGTACCGGGATGAGAAATTTTGTGATTGAATTGTGGCGTTTAGTTTTAACCTCAGCGGTTTTTTTGAAGCTTAAAATTCATTGAATGAATATTTGGTCGCCTTTCTTCCTTTTAAAGCACTCGCTATTATAAAAGTTTCGTTAATATACGTATTTTTTAAAAATAATAATTTTCCTCCGCAGTCCCGGGATTAAAAATTTCGCGAATCAATTCTTGTCTAAATTTTTCTTCCAAGTGCTTTTTTAAAAGCTTTTCATTCATCAAATGAAAATTTGTTCTTTCTTTACTATTCAAAACGGTCGTTTTTGAGATAATGGTATCATTTATACGTATTTTTTGCAAGCATTAAGTTTTCCAGCCGCAGGTTCGGGATGAGAAATTTCGTGATTCAAGCGACTCGTTTAGTTGTTCCCCCGAGGGTTTTTTAAAAAGACTGTTAGTTTTAATTGTAAATTTGTGTGACTCTTTTCATTTCCAAACGGAAGTTATTGGGAAAATTTTCGTATTCATACGTTTTTCTTGCAAACAAAATTTTTCATCCGCAGTACCGGGATGAGAAATTTTGTGATTGAATTGTGGCGTTTAGTTTTTACCTCAGCGGTTTTTTAAATCTTAAAATTCATTGAATGAATATTTGGTTGCCTCCCTTCCTTTCAAAGCAGTCGCTGTTATAAAAGTTTCGTTAATATACGTATTTTTTAAACATAATAATTTTCCTCCGCAGTCTCGGGATGAAAAATATCGCGAATCAATTTTGGTGTTTTTCTTCCAAGTGCTTTTTTAAAAGCTTTTCATTCATCAAATGAAAATTTGGTCTTTCTTTACCATTCAAAACGCACGTTTTTGAGAAAATGGTATCATTTATATGTATTTTTTGAAAGCATAAAGTTTTCCAGCCGCAGTCCCAGAATGAGAAATTTCGTGATTCAAGCGACTCGTTTTGTTGTTCCCCCGAAGGTTTTTTAAAAAGACTGTTAGTTTTAATTGAAAATTTGTGTTACTCCTTTCATTTCCAAACGGCAGTTATTGGGAAAACTTTCGTATTCAAAAGTATTTCTATCAAACATAAAATTTTTCATCCGCAGTACCGGGATGAGAAATTTTGTGATTGAATTGTGGCGTTAATTTTAAACTCAGCGGTTTTTTTGAAGCTTAAAATTCATTGAATGAATATTTGGTCGCCTTTCTTCCTTTCAAAGCACTCGCTATTATAAAAGTTTCGTTATTATACGTATTTTTTAAACATAATAATTTTCCTCCGCAGTCCCGGGATGAGTAATTTCGCGAATCAATTTTCGTGTAGGTTTTTCTTCCAAGTGCTTTTTAAAAGGCTCTTCATTCATCAAATGAAAATTTGTTCCTTTCTTTACCTTTCAAAACGGTCGTTTTTGAGAAAATGGTATCATTTATACGTATTTCTTGCAAGCATAACGTTTTCCAGCCGCAGTCCCGCGATGAGAAATTTCGTGATTCAAGCGACTCGTTTAGTTGTTCCCCCGAGGGTTTTTTTGGAAGCCTGTTAGTTTTAATTGTAAATTTGTGTTACTCTTTTCACTTCCAAACGGCAGTTATTGAGAAAATTTTCGTATTCATACGTAGTTCTTGCAAACAAAATTTTCATCCGCAGTACCTGGATGAGAAATTTTGTGATTCAATTGTGGCGTTTAGTTTTTACCTCAGCGGTTTTTTAAATCTTAAAATTCATTGAATGAATATTTGGTCGCCTCTCTTCCTTTAAGGGCAGTCGCTGATATGAAAGTTTCGTTTATATACTTATTTTTTAAACAAAATAATTTTCCTCCGCAGTCTCGGGATGAAAAATATCGCGAATCAATTTTCGTGTTTTTCTTCCAAGTGCTTTTTTAAAAGCTTTTCATTCATCAAATGAAAATTTGGTCTTTCTTTACCATTCAAAACGCACGTTTTTGAGAAAATGGTATCATTTATACGTATTTCTTGCAAGCATAATTTTTTCCAGCCGCAGTCCCGGGATGAGAAATTTCTTGATTCAAGCGACTCGTTTCGTTGTTCCCCCGAAGGTTTTTTTGAAAGCCTATTAGTTTTCACTGTAAATTTGTGTGACTCTTTTCATTTCCAAACGGCAGTTATTGGGAAAACTTTCGTATTCAAAGGTATTTCTTGCAAACATAAAATTTTTCATCCGCAGTACCGGGATGAGAAATTTTGTGATTCAATTCTGGCGTTTAGTTTTACCTCAGCGGTTTTTTAAAGCTTAAAATTCATTGAATGAATATTTTGTGGCCTCTCTTCCTTTAAAGGCAGTCGCTGTTATAAAAGTTTCGTTAATATACTTATTTTTTAAACATTATAATTTTCCTCCGCAGTCCCGGGATGAAAAATTTCGCGAATCAATTCTTGTCTAAATTTTTCTTCGAAGTGCTTTTTTAAAAGCTTTTCATTCATCAAATGAAAATTTGTTCTTTCTATACCATTCAAAACGGTCGTTTTTGAGAAAATGGTATCATTTATACGTATTTTTTGCAAGCATAAAGTTTTCCAGCCGCAGTCCCGGGATGAGAAATTTCGTGATTCAAGCGACTCGTTTAGTTGTTCCCCCGAGGGTTTTTTATAAAGACTGTTAGTTTTAATTGTAAATTTGTGGTACTCTTTTCATTTCCAAACGGCAGTTATTGGGAAAACTTTCGTATTCAAAGGTATTTCTTGCAAACATAAAATTTTTCATCCGCAGTACCGGGATGAGAAATTTTGTGATTGAATTGTGGCGTTTAGTTTTTACCTCAGCGGTTTTTTAAATCTTAAAATTCATTGAATGAATATTTGGTTGCTTCCCTTCCTTTCAAAGCAGTCGCTGTTATAAAAGTTTCGTTAATATACGTACTTTTTAAACATAATAATTTTCCTCCGAGGTCCCGGGATGAGAAATTTCGTGAATCAATTTTCGTGTAAGTTTTTCTTCCAAGTATTTTTCTAAAAGCTTTTCATTTATCAAATGAAAATTTGTTCTTTCTTTACCATTCAAAACGGTCGTTTTTGAGAAAATGGTATCATTTATACGTATTTCTTGCAAGCATAACGTTTTCCAGCCGCAGTCCCGGGATGAGAAATTTCGTGATTCAAGCGTCTCGTTTCGTTGTTCCCCCGAGGGTTTTTTTGAAAGCCTATTAGTTTTAACTGTAAATTTGTGTGACTCTTTTCACTTCCAAACGGCAGTTATTGAGAAAATTTTCGTATTCATACGTATTTCTTGCAAACAAAATTTTCATCCGCAGTACCGGGATGAGAAATTTTGTGATTCAATTGTGGCGTTTAGTTCTTACCTCAGCGGTTTTTTAAAGCTTAAAATTCATTGAATGAATATTTGGTCGCCTCTCTTCCTTTAAGGGCAGTCGCTGATATGAAAGTTTCGTTTATATACTTATTTTTTAAACATAATAATTTTCCTCCGCAGTCTCGGGATGAAAAATATCGCGAATCAGTTTTCGTGTTTTTCTTCCAAGTGCTTTTTTAAAAGCTTTTCATTCATCAAATGAAAATTTGGTCTTTCTTAACATTCAAAACGCACGTTTTTGAGAAAATGGTATCATTTATACGTATTTTTTGAAAGCATAAAGTTTTCCAGCCGCAGTCCCAGGATGAGAAATTTCGTGATTCAAGCGACTCGTTTTGTTGTTCCCCCGAGGGTTTTTTAAAAAGACTGTTAGTTTTAATTGTAAATTTGTGTTACTCTTTTCATTTTCAAACGGCAGTTATTGGGAAAACTTTCGTATTCAAAAGTATTTCTATCAAACATAAAATTTTTCATCCGCAGTACCGGGATGAGAAATTTTGTGATTGAATTGTGGCGTTTAGTTTTAAACTCAGCGGTTTTTTTGAAGCTTAAAATTCATTGAATGAATATTTGGTCGCCTTTCTTCCTTTCAAAGCACTCGCTATTATAAAAGTTTCGTTAATATACGTATTTTTTAAACAATAATTTTCCTCCGCAGTGTTGGGATTAAAAATTTCATGAATCAATTCTTGTCTAAATTTTTCTTCCAAGTGCTTTTTTAAAAGCTTTTCATTCATCAAATGAAAATTTGTTCTTTCTTTACCATTCAAAACGGTCGTTTTTGAGATAATGGTATCATTTATACGTAATTTTTGCAAGCATTAAGTTTTCCAGCCGCAGTCCCGGGATGAGAAATTTCGTGATTCAAGCGACTCGTTTAGTTGTTCCCCCGAGGGTTTTTTTGAAAGACTATTAGTTTTAATTGTAAATTTGTGTGACTCTTTTCATTTCCCAACGGCAGTTATTGGGAAAATTTACGTATTCATACGTTTCTCTTGCAAACAAAATTTTTCATCCGCAGTACCGGGACGAGAAATTTTGTGATTCAATTGTGGCGTTTAGTTTTTACCTCAGCGGTTTTTTAAAGTTTAAAATTCATTGAATGAATATTTTGTCGCCTCTCTTGCTTTAAAGGCAGTCGCTGTTATAAAAGTTTCGTTAATATACTTATTTTTAAAACATAATAATTTTCCTCCGCAGTCCCGGGATTAAAAATTTCGCGAATAATTTCTTTTCTAAATTTTTCTTCCAAGTGCTTTTTTAAAAGCTTTTCATTCATCAAATGAAAATTTGTTCTTTCTTTACCATTCAAAACGGTCGTTTTTGAGATAATGGTATCATTTATACGTATTTTTTGCAAGCATTAAGTTTTTCAGCCGCAGTCCCGGGATGAGAAATTTCGTGATTCAAGCGACTCGTTTAGTTGTTCCCCCGAGGGTTTTTTAAAAAGACTGTTAGTTTTAATTGTAAATTTGTGTGACTCTTTTCATTTCCAAACGGCAGTTATTGGGAAAATTTTCGTATTCATTCGTTTTTCTTGCAAACAAAATTTTTCATCCGCAGTACCGGGATGAGAAATTTTGTGATTCAATTGTGGCGTTTAGTTTTTACCTCAGCGGTTTTTTAAAGCTTAAAATTCATTGAATGAATATTTTGTCGCCTCTCTTCCTTTAAAGGCAGTCGCTGTTATAAAAGTTTCGTTAACATACTTATTTTTTAAACATAAAAATTTTCCTCCGCAGTCCCGGGATGAAAAATTTCGCGAATCAATTCTTGTCTAAATTTTTCTTCCAAGTGCTTTTTTAAAAGCTTTTCATTCATCAAATGAAAATTTGTTCTTTCTTTACCATTCAAAACGGTCGTTTTTGAGAAAATGGTATCATTTATACGTAATTTTTGAAAGCATAAAGTTTTCCAGCCGCAGTCCCGGGATGAGAAATTTCGTGATTCAAGCGACTCGTTTTGTTGTTCCCCCGAGGGTTTTTTAAAAAGACTTAGTTTTAATTGTAAATTTGTGTTACTCTTTTCATTTCCAAACGGCAGTTATTGGGAAAACTTTCGTATTCAAAAGTATTTCTATCAAACATAAAATTTTTCATCCGCAGTACCGGGATGAGAAATTTTGTGATTGAATTGTGGCGTTTAGTTTTAACCTCAGCGGTTTTTTTGAAGCTTAAAATTCATTGAATGAATATTTGGTCGCCTTTCTTCCTTTCAAAACACTCGCTTCTATAAAAGTTTCGTTAATATACGTATTTTTTAAACATAATAATTTTCCTCCGCAGTCCCGGAATGAGTAATATCGCGAATCAATTTTCGTGGAAGTTTTTCTTCCAAGTGCTTTTTTAAAAGCTTTTCATTCATCAAATGAAAATTTGTTCCTTTCTTTACCTTTCAAAACGGTCGTTTTTGAGAAAATGGTATCATTTATACGTATTTCTTGCAAGCATAACGTTTTCCAGCCGCAGTCTGGGGATGAGAAATTTCGTGATTCAAGCAACTCGTTTAGTTGTTCCCCCGAGGGTTTTTTTGGAAGCCTGTTAGTTTTAATTGTAAATTTGTTTGACTCTTTTCATTTCCAAACGGCAGTTATTCAGAAAATTTTCGTATTCAAACTTATTTCTTGCAAACAAAATTTTTCATCCGCAGTACCGGGATGAGAAATTTTGTGATTCAATTGTGGCGTTTAGTTTTACCTCAGCGGTTTTTTAAAGCTTAAAATTCATTGAATGAATATTTTGTGGCCTCTCTTCCTTTAAAGGCAGTCGCTGTTATAAAAGTTTCGTTAATACACTTATTTTTGAAACATAATAATTTTCCTCCGCAGTCCCGGGATGAAAAATTTCGCGAATCAATTCTTGTCTAAATTTTTCCTCTAAGTGCTTTTGTAAAAGCTTTTCATTCATTAAATGAAAATTTGTTTTTTCTATACCATTCAAAACGTTCGTTTTTGAGAAAATGGTATCATTTATACGTATTTTTTGCAAGCATAAAGTTTTCCAGCCGCAGTCCCGGGATGAGAAATTTCGTGATTCAAGCGACTCGTTTAGTTGTTCCCCCGAGGGTTTTTTATAAAGACTGTTAGTTTTAATTGTAAATTTGTGTTACTCTTTTCATTTCCAAACGGCAGTTATTGGGAAAACTTTCGTATTCAAAGGTATTTCTTGCAAACATAAAATATTTCATCCGCAGTACCGGGATGAGAAATTTTGTGATTGAATTGTGGCGTTTAGTTTTTACCTCAGCGGTTTTTTAAATCTTAAAATTCATTGAATGAATATTTGGTTGCCTCCCTTCCTTTCAAAGCAGTCGCTGTTATAAAAGTTTCGTTAATATACGTACTTTTTAAACATTATAATTTTCCTCCGCAGTCCCGGGATGAGAAATTTCGTGAATCAATTTTCGTGTAAGTTTTTCTTCCAAGTATTTTTCTAAAAGCTTTTCATTCATCAAATGAAAATTTGTTCTTTCTTTACCATTCAAAACGGTCGTTTTTGAGAAAATGTTATCATATATACGTATTTCTTGCAAGCATAACGTTTTCCAGCCGCAGTCCCGGGATGAGAAATTTCGTGATTCAAGCGACTCGTTTCGTTGTTCCCCCGAGGGTTTTTTTGAAAGCCTATTAGTTTTAACTGTAAATTTGTGTGACTCTTTTCACTTCCAAACGGCAGTTATTAAGAAAATTTTCGTATTCATACGTATTTCTTGCAAACAAAATTTTCATCTGCAGTACCGGGATGAGAAATTTTGTGATTCAATTGTGGCGTTTAGTTTTTACCTCAGCGGTTTTTTAAAGCTTAAAATTCATTGAATGAATATTTGGTCGCCTCTCTTCCTTTAAGGGCAGTCGCTGATATGAAAGTTTCGTTTATATACTTATTTTTTAAACATAATAATTTTCCTCCGCAGTCTCGGGATGAAAAATATCGCGAATCAATTTTCGTGTTTTTGTTCCAAGTGCTTTTTTAAAAGCTTTTCATTCATCAAATGAAAATTTGGTCGTTCTTTACCATTCAAAACGCACGTTTTTGAGAAAATGATATCATTTATACGTATTTTTTGAAAGCATAAAGTTTTCCAGCCGCAGTCCCAGGATGAGAAATTTCGTGATTAAAGCGACTCGTTTTGTTGTTCCCCCGAGGGTTTTTTAAAAAGACTGTTAGTTTTAATTGTAAATTTGTGTTACTCTTTTCATTTACAAACGGCAGTTATTGGGAAAACTTTCGTATTCAAAAGTATTTCTATCAAACATAAAATTTTTCATCCGCAGTACCGGGATGAGAAATTTTGTGATTGAATTGTGGCGTTTAGTTTTAACCTCAGCGGTTTTTTTGAAGCTTAAAATTCATTGAATGAATATTTGGTCGCCTTTCTTCCTTTCAAAGCACTCGCTTCTATAAAAGTTTCGTTAATATACGTATTTTTTAAACATAATAATTTTCCTCCGCAGTCCCGGAATGAGTAATTTCGCGAATCAATTTTCGTGGAAGTTTTTCTTCCAAGTGCTTTTTTAAAAGCTTATCATTCATCAAATGAAAATTTGTTCCTTTCTTTACCTTTCAAAACGGTTGTTTTTGAGAAAATGGTATCATTTATACGTATTTCTTGCAAGCATAACGTTTTCCAGCCGCAGTCCCGGGATGAGAAATTTCGTGATTCAAGCGACTCGTTTAGTTGTTCCCCCGAGGGTTTTTTATAAAGACTGTTAGTTTTAATTGTAAATTTGTGTTACTCTTTTCATTTCCAAACGGCAGTTATTGGGAAAACTTTCGTATTCAAAGGTATTTCTTGCAAACATAAAATTTTTCATCCGCAGTACCGGGATGAGAAATTTTGTGATTGAATTGTTGCGTTTAGTTTTTACCTCAGCGGTTTTTTAAATCTTAAAATTCATTGAATGAATATTTGGTTGCCTCCCTTCCTTTCAAAGCAGTCGCTGTTATAAAAGTTTCGTTAATATACTTATTTTTAAAACATAAAAATTTTCCTCCGCAGTCCCGGGATGAAAAATTTCGCGAATCAATTCTTGTCTAAATTTTTCTTCCAAGTGCTTTTTTAAAAGCTTTTCATTCATCAAATGAAAATTTGTTCTTTCTTTACCATTCAAAACGGTCGTTTTTGAGAAAATGGTATCATTTATACGTATTTTTTGAAAGCATAAAGTTTTCCAGCCGCAGTCCCGGGATGAGAAATTTCGTGATTCCAGCGACTCGTTTTGTTGTTCCCCCGAGGGTTTTTTATAAAGACTGTTAGTTTTAATTGTAAATTTGTGTTACTCTTTTCATTTCCAAACGGCAGTTATTGGGAAAACTTTCGTATTAAAAGGTATTTCTTGCAAACATAAAATTTTTCATCCGCAGTACCGGGATGAGAAATTTTGTGATTGAATTGTGGCGTTTAGTTTTTACCTCAGCGGTTTTTTAAATCTTAAAATTCATTGAATGAATATTTGGTTGCCTCCCTTCCTTTCAAAGCAGTCGCTGTTATAAAAGTTTCGTTAATATACGTACTTTTTAAACATTATAATTTTCCTCCGCAGTCCCGGGATGAGAAATTTCGTGAATCAATTTTCGTGTAAGTTTTTCTTCCAAGTATTTTTCTAAAAGCTTTTCATTCATCAAATGAAAATTTGTTCTTTCTTTACCATTCAAAACGGTCGTTTTTGAGAAAATTGTATCATTTATACGTATTTCTTGCAAGCATAACGTTTTCCAGCCGCAGTCCCGGGATGAGAAATTTCGTGATTCAAGCGACTCGTTTCGTTGTTCCCCCGAGGGTTTTTTTGAAAGCCTATTAGTTTTAACTGTAAATTTGTGACTCTTTTCACTTCCAAACGGCAGTTATTAAGAAAATTTTCGTATTCATACGTATTTCTTGCAAACAAAATTTTCATCCGCAGTACCGGGATGAGAAATTTTGTGATTCAATTGTGGCGTTTAGTTTTTACCTCAGCGGTTTTTTAAAGTTTAAAATTCATTGAATGAATATTTGGTCGCCTCTCTTCCTTTAAGGGCAGTCGCTGATATGAAAGTTTCGTTTATATACTTATTTTTTAAACATAATAATTTTCCTCCGCAGTCTCAGGATGAAAAATATCGCGAATCAATTTTCGTGTTTTTCTTCCAAGTGCTTTTTTAAAAGCTTTTCATTCATCAAATGAAAATTTGGTCTTTCTTTACCATTCAAAACGCACGTTTTTGAGAAAATGGTATCATTTATACGTATTTTTTGAAAGCATAAAGTTTTCCAGCCGCAGTCCCAGGATGAGAAATTTCGTGATTAAAGCGACTCGTTTTGTTGTTCCCCCGAGGGTTTTTTAAAAAGACTGTTAGTTTTAATTGTAAATTTGTGTTACTCTTTTCATTTACAAACGGCAGTTATTGGGAAAACTTTCGTATTCAAAAGTATTTCTATCAAACATAAAATTTTTCATCCGCAGTACCGGGATGAGAAATTTTGTGATTGAATTGTGGCGTTTAGTTTTAACCTCAGCGGTTTTTTTGAAGCTTAAAATTCATTGAATGAATATTTGGTCGCCTTTCTTCCTTTCAAAGCACTCGCCATTATAAAAGTTTCGTTAATATACGTATTTTTTAAACATAATAATTTTCCTCCGCAGTCCCGGAATGAGTAATTTCGCGAATCAATTTTCGTGGAAGTTTTTCTTCCAAGTGCTTTTTTAAAAGCTTTTCATTCATCAAATGAAAATTTGTTCCTTTCTTTACCTTTCAAAACGGTCGTTTTTGAGAAAATGGTATCATTTATACGTATTTCTTGCAAGCATAACGTTTTCCAGCCGCAGTCCCGGGATGAGAAATTTCGTGAGTCAAGCGACTCGTTTAGTTGTTCCCCCGAGGGTTTTTTTGGAAGCCTGTAAGTTTTAATTTCCAAATTTGTTTGACTCTTTTCATTTCCAAACGGCAGTTATTGGGAAAATTTTCGTATTCATACGTTTTTCTTGCAAACAAAATTTTTCATCCGCAGTACCGGGATGAGAAATTTTGTGATTCAATTGTGGCGTTTAGTTTTACCTCAGCGGTTTTTTAAAGCTTAAAAATCATTGAATGAATATTTTGTGGCCTCTCTTCCTTTAAAGGCAGTCGCTGTTATAAAAGTTTCGTTAATACACTTATTTTTTAAACATAATAATTTTCCTCCGCAGTCCCGGGATGAAAAATTTCGCGAATCAATTCTTGTCTAAATTTTTCTTCTAAGTGCTTTTGTAAAAGCTTTTCATTCATTAAATGAAAATTTGTTTTTTCTATACCATTCAAAACGTTCGTTTTTGAGAAAATGGTATCATTTATACGTATATTTTGCAAGCATAAAGTTTTCCAGCCGCAGTCCCGGGATGAGAAATTTCGTGATTCAAGCGACTCGTTTAGTTGTTCCCCCGAGGGTTTTTTATAAAGACTGTTAGTTTTAATTGTAAATTTGTGTTACTCTTTTCATTTCCAAACGGCAGTTATTGGGAAAACTTTCGTATTCAAAGGTATTTCTTGCAAACATAAAATTTTTCATCCGCAGTACCGGGATGAGAAATTTTGTGATTGAATTGTGGCGTTTAGTTTTTACCTCAGCGGTTTTTTAAATCTTAAAATTCATTGAATGAATATTTGGTTGCCTCCCTTCCTTTTAAAGCAGTCGCTGTTATAAAAGTTTCGTTAATATACTTATTTTTAAAACATAAAAATTTTCCTCCGCAGTCCCGGGATGAAAAATTTCGCGAATCAATTCTTGTCTAAATTTTTCTTCCAAGTGCTTTTTTAAAAGCTTTTCATTCATCAAATGAAAATTTGTTCTTTCTTTACCATTCAAAACGGTCGTTTTTGAGAAAATGGTATCATTTATACGTATTTTTTGAAAGCATAAAGTTTTCCAGCCGCAGTCCCGGGATGAGAAATTTCGTGATTCCAGCGACTCGTTTTGTTGTTCCCCCGAGGGTTTTTTAAAAAGACTGTTAGTTTTAATTGTAAATTTGTGTTACTCTTTTCATTTCCAAACGGCAGTTATTGGGAAAACTTTCGTATTCAAAAGTATTTCTATCAAACATAAAATTTTTCATCCGCAGTACCGGGATGAGAAATTTTGTGATTGAATTGTGGCGTTTAGTTTTAACCTCAGCGGTTTTTTTGAAGCTTAAAATTCATTGAATGAATATTTGGTCGCCATTCTTCCTTTCAAAGCACTCGCTTCTATAAAAGTTTCGTTAATATACGTATTTTTTAAACATAATAATTTTCCTCCGCAGTCCCGGAATGAGTAATATCGCGAATCAATTTTCGTGGAAGTTTTTCTTCCAAGTGCTTTTTTAAAAGCTTTTCATTCATCAAATGAAAATTTGTTCCTTTCTTTACCTTTCAAAACGGTCGTTTTTGAGAAAATGGTATCATTTATACGTATTTCTTGCAAGCATAACGTTTTCCAGCCGCAGTCTGGGGATGAGAAATTTCGTGATTCAAGCGACTCGTTTAGTTGTTCCCCCGAGGGTTTTTTTGGAAGCCTGTTAGTTTTAATTGTAAATTTGTTTGACTCTTTTCATTTCCAAACGGCAGTTATTCAGAAAATTTTCGTATTTAAACTTATTTCTTGCAAACAAAATTTTTCATCCGCAGTACCGGGATGAGAAATTTTGTGATTCAATTGTGGCGTTTAGTTTTACCTCAGCGGTTTATTAAAGCTTAAAATTCATTGAATGAATATTTTGTGGCCTCTCTTCCTTTAAAGGCAGTCGCTGTTATAAAAGTTTCGTTAATACACTTATTTTTGAAACATAATAATTTTCCTCCGCAGTCCCGGGATGAAAAATTTCGCGAATCAATTCTTGTCTAAATTTTTCCTCTAAGTGCTTTTGTAAAAGCTTTTCATTCATTAAATGAAAATTTGTTTTTTCTATACCATTCAAAACGTTCGTTTTTGAGAAAATGGTATCATTTATACGTATTTTTTGCAAGCATAAAGTTTTCCAGCCGCAGTCCCGGGATGAGAAATTTCGTGATTCAAGCGACTCGTTTAGTTGTTCCCCCGAGGGTTTTTTATAAAGACTGTTAGTTTTAATTGTAAATTTGTGTTACTCTTTTCATTTCCAAACGGCAGTTATTGGGAAAACTTTCGTATTCAAAGGTATTTCTTGCAAACATAAAATATTTCATCCGCAGTACCGGGATGAGAAATTTTGTGATTGAATTGTGGCGTTTAGTTTTTACCTCAGCGGTTTTTTAAATCTTAAAATTCATTGAATGAATATTTGGTTGCCTCCCTTCCTTTCAAAGCAGTCGCTGTTATAAAAGTTTCGTTAATATACGTACTTTTTAAACATTATAATTTTCCTCCGCAGTCCCGGGATGAGAAATTTCGTGAATCAATTTTCGTGTAAGTTTTTCTTCCAAGTATTTTTCTAAAAGCTTTTCATTCATCAAATGAAAATTTGTTCTTTCTTTACCATTCAAAACGGTCGTTTTTGAGAAAATGTTATCATATATACGTATTTCTTGCAAGCATAACGTTTTCCAGCCGCAGTCCCGGGATGAGAAATTTCGTGATTCAAGCGACTCGTTTCGTTGTTCCCCCGAGGGTTTTTTTGAAAGCCTATTAGTTTTAACTGTAAATTTGTGTGACTCTTTTCACTTCCAAACGGCAGTTATTAAGAAAATTTTCGTATTCATACGTATTTCTTGCAAACAAAATTTTCATCCGCAGTACCGGGATGAGAAATTTTGTGATTCAATTGTGGCGTTTAGTTTTTACCTCAGCGGTTTTTTAAAGTTTAAAATTCATTGAATGAATATTTGGTCGCCTCTCTTCCTTTAAGGGCAGTCGCTGATATGAAAGTTTCGTTTATATACTTATTTTTTAAACATAATAATTTTCCTCCGCAGTCCCGGGATGAAAAATTTCGCGAATCAATTCTTGTCTAAATTTTTCTTCCAAGTGCTTTTTTAAAAGCTTTTCATTCATCAAATGAAAATTTGTTCTTTCTTTACCATTCAAAACGGTCGTTTTTGAGAAAATGGTATCATTTATACGTATTTTTTGAAAGCATAAAGTTTTCCAGCCGCAGTCCCGGGATGAGAAATTTCGTGATTCCAGCGACTCGTTTTGTTGTTCCCCCGAGGGTTTTTTAAAAAGACTGTTAGTTTTAATTGTAAATTTGTGTTACTCTTTTCATTTCCAAACGGCAGTTATTGGGAAAACTTTCGTATTCAAAAGTATTTCTATCAAACATAAAATTTTTCATCCGCAGTACCGGGATGAGAAATTTTGTGATTGAATTGTGGCGTTTAGTTTTAACCTCAGCGGTTTTTTTGAAGCTTAAAATTCATTGAATGAATATTTGGTCGCCATTCTTCCTTTCAAAGCACTCGCTTCTATAAAAGTTTCGTTAATATACGTATTTTTTAAACATAATAATTTTCCTCCGCAGTCCCGGAATGAGTAATATCGCGAATCAATTTTCGTGGAAGTTTTTCTTCCAAGTGCTTTTTTAAAAGCTTTTCATTCATCAAATGAAAATTTGTTCCTTTCTTTACCTTTCAAAACGGTCGTTTTTGAGAAAATGGTATCATTTATACGTATTTCTTGCAAGCATAACGTTTTCCAGCCGCAGTCTGGGGATGAGAAATTTCGTGATTCAAGCGACTCGTTTAGTTGTTCCCCCGAGGGTTTTTTTGGAAGCCTGTTAGTTTTAATTGTAAATTTGTTTGACTCTTTTCATTTCCAAACGGCAGTTATTCAGAAAATTTTCGTATTTAAACTTATTTCTTGCAAACAAAATTTTTCATCCGCAGTACCGGGATGAGAAATTTTGTGATTCAATTGTGGCGTTTAGTTTTACCTCAGCGGTTTATTAAAGCTTAAAATTCATTGAATGAATATTTTGTGGCCTCTCTTCCTTTAAAGGCAGTCGCTGTTATAAAAGTTTCGTTAATACACTTATTTTTGAAACATAATAATTTTCCTCCGCAGTCCCGGGATGAAAAATTTCGCGAATCAATTCTTGTCTAAATTTTTCCTCTAAGTGCTTTTGTAAAAGCTTTTCATTCATTAAATGAAAATTTGTTTTTTCTATACCATTCAAAACGTTCGTTTTTGAGAAAATGGTATCATTTATACGTATTTTTTGCAAGCATAAAGTTTTCCAGCCGCAGTCCCGGGATGAGAAATTTCGTGATTCAAGCGACTCGTTTAGTTGTTCCCCCGAGGGTTTTTTATAAAGACTGTTAGTTTTAATTGTAAATTTGTGTTACTCTTTTCATTTCCAAACGGCAGTTATTGGGAAAACTTTCGTATTCAAAGGTATTTCTTGCAAACATAAAATATTTCATCCGCAGTACCGGGATGAGAAATTTTGTGATTGAATTGTGGCGTTTAGTTTTTACCTCAGCGGTTTTTTAAATCTTAAAATTCATTGAATGAATATTTGGTTGCCTCCCTTCCTTTCAAAGCAGTCGCTGTTATAAAAGTTTCGTTAATATACGTACTTTTTAAACATTATAATTTTCCTCCGCAGTCCCGGGATGAGAAATTTCGTGAATCAATTTTCGTGTAAGTTTTTCTTCCAAGTATTTTTCTAAAAGCTTTTCAT
This sequence comes from Hetaerina americana, assembly GCF_022747635.1. NCBI lineage: Eukaryota > Metazoa > Arthropoda > Insecta > Odonata > Calopterygidae > Hetaerina > Hetaerina americana. Next base: position 97,176 of record NW_027287110.1, read on the forward strand.
TCATCAAATGAAAATTTGTTCTTTCTTTACCATTCAAAACGGTCGTTTTTGAGAAAATGTTATCATATATACGTATTTCTTGCAAGCATAACGTTTTCCAGCCGCAGTCCCGGGATGAGAAATTTCGTGATTCAAGCGACTCGTTTCGTTGTTCCCCCGAGGGTTTTTTTGAAAGCCTATTAGTTTTAACTGTAAATTTGTGTGACTCTTTTCACTTCCAAACGGCAGTTATTAAGAAAATTTTCGTATTCATACGTATTTCTTGCAAACAAAATTTTCATCCGCAGTACCGGGATGAGAAATTTTGTGATTCAATTGTGGCGTTTAGTTTTTACCTCAGCGGTTTTTTAAAGTTTAAAATTCATTGAATGAATATTTGGTCGCCTCTCTTCCTTTAAGGGCAGTCGCTGATATGAAAGTTTCGTTTATATACTTATTTTTTAAACATAATAATTTTCCTCCGCAGTCTCAGGATGAAAAATATCGCGAATCAATTTTCGTGTTTTTCTTCCAAGTGCTTTTTTAAAAGCTTTTCATTCATCAAATGAAAATTTGGTCTTTCTTTACCATTCAAAACGCACGTTTTTGAGAAAATGGTATCATTTATACGTATTTTTTGAAAGCATAAAGTTTTCCAGCCGCAGTCCCAGGATGAGAAATTTCGTGATTAAAGCGACTCGTTTTGTTGTTCCCCCGAGGGTTTTTTAAAAAGACTGTTAGTTTTAATTGTAAATTTGTGTTACTCTTTTCATTTACAAACGGCAGTTATTGGGAAAACTTTCGTATTCAAAAGTATTTCTATCAAACATAAAATTTTTCATCCGCAGTACCGGGATGAGAAATTTTGTGATTGAATTGTGGCGTTTAGTTTTAACCTCAGCGGTTTTTTTGAAGCTTAAAATTCATTGAATGAATATTTGGTCGCCTTTCTTCCTTTCAAAGCACTCGCCATTATAAAAGTTTCGTTAATATACGTATTTTTTAAACATAATAATTTTCCTCCGCAGTCCCGGAATGAGTAATTTCGCGAATCAATTTTCGTGGAAGTTTTTCTTCCAAGTGCTTTTTTAAAAGCTTTTCATTCATCAAATGAAAATTTGTTCCTTTCTTTACCTTTCAAAACGGTCGTTTTTGAGAAAATGGTATCATTTATACGTATTTCTTGCAAGCATAACGTTTTCCAGCCGCAGTCCCGGGATGAGAAATTTCGTGAGTCAAGCGACTCGTTTAGTTGTTCCCCCGAGGGTTTTTTTGGAAGCCTGTAAGTTTTAATTTCCAAATTTGTTTGACTCTTTTCATTTCCAAACGGCAGTTATTGGGAAAATTTTCGTATTCATACGTTTTTCTTGCAAACAAAATTTTTCATCCGCAGTACCGGGATGAGAAATTTTGTGATTCAATTGTGGCGTTTAGTTTTACCTCAGCGGTTTTTTAAAGCTTAAAATTCATTGAATGAATATTTTGTGGCCTCTCTTCCTTTAAAGGCAGTCGCTGTTATAAAAGTTTCGTTAATACACTTATTTTTTAAACATAATAATTTTCCTCCGCAGTCCCGGGATGAAAAATTTCGCGAATCAATTCTTGTCTAAATTTTTCTTCTAAGTGCTTTTGTAAAAGCTTTTCATTCATTAAATGAAAATTTGTTTTTTCTATACCATTCAAAACGTTCGTTTTTGAGAAAATGGTATCATTTATACGTATATTTTGCAAGCATAAAGTTTTCCAGCCGCAGTCCCGGGATGAGAAATTTCGTGATTCAAGCGACTCGTTTAGTTGTTCCCCCGAGGGTTTTTTATAAAGACTGTTAGTTTTAATTGTAAATTTGTGTTACTCTTTTCATTTCCAAACGGCAGTTATTGGGAAAACTTTCGTATTCAAAGGTATTTCTTGCAAACATAAAATTTTTCATCCGCAGTACCGGGATGAGAAATTTTGTGATTGAATTGTGGCGTTTAGTTTTTACCTCAGCGGTTTTTTAAATCTTAAAATTCATTGAATGAATATTTGGTTGCCTCCCTTCCTTTTAAAGCAGTCGCTGTTATAAAAGTTTCGTTAATATACTTATTTTTAAAACATAAAAATTTTCCTCCGCAGTCCCGGGATGAAAAATTTCGCGAATCAATTCTTGTCTAAATTTTTCTTCCAAGTGCTTTTTTAAAAGCTTTTCATTCATCAAATGAAAATTTGTTCTTTCTTTACCATTCAAAACGGTCGTTTTTGAGAAAATGGTATCATTTATACGTATTTTTTGAAAGCATAAAGTTTTCCAGCCGCAGTCCCGGGATGAGAAATTTCGTGATTCCAGCGACTCGTTTTGTTGTTCCCCCGAGGGTTTTTTAAAAAGACTGTTAGTTTTAATTGTAAATTTGTGTTACTCTTTTCATTTCCAAACGGCAGTTATTGGGAAAACTTTCGTATTCAAAAGTATTTCTATCAAACATAAAATTTTTCATCCGCAGTACCGGGATGAGAAATTTTGTGATTGAATTGTGGCGTTTAGTTTTAACCTCAGCGGTTTTTTTGAAGCTTAAAATTCATTGAATGAATATTTGGTCGCCATTCTTCCTTTCAAAGCACTCGCTTCTATAAAAGTTTCGTTAATATACGTATTTTTTAAACATAATAATTTTCCTCCGCAGTCCCGGAATGAGTAATATCGCGAATCAATTTTCGTGGAAGTTTTTCTTCCAAGTGCTTTTTTAAAAGCTTTTCATTCATCAAATGAAAATTTGTTCCTTTCTTTACCTTTCAAAACGGTCGTTTTTGAGAAAATGGTATCATTTATACGTATTTCTTGCAAGCATAACGTTTTCCAGCCGCAGTCTGGGGATGAGAAATTTCGTGATTCAAGCGACTCGTTTAGTTGTTCCCCCGAGGGTTTTTTTGGAAGCCTGTTAGTTTTAATTGTAAATTTGTTTGACTCTTTTCATTTCCAAACGGCAGTTATTCAGAAAATTTTCGTATTTAAACTTATTTCTTGCAAACAAAATTTTTCATCCGCAGTACCGGGATGAGAAATTTTGTGATTCAATTGTGGCGTTTAGTTTTACCTCAGCGGTTTATTAAAGCTTAAAATTCATTGAATGAATATTTTGTGGCCTCTCTTCCTTTAAAGGCAGTCGCTGTTATAAAAGTTTCGTTAATACACTTATTTTTTAAACATAATAATTTTCCTCCGCAGTCCCGGGATGAAAAATCTCGCGAATCAATTCTTGTCTAAATTTTTCCTCTAAGTGCTTTTGTAAAAGCTTTTCATTCATTAAATGAAAATTTTTTTTTTCTATACCATTCAAAACGTTCGTTTTTGAGAAAATGGTATCATTTATACGTATTTTTTGCAAGCATAAAGTTTTCCAGCCGCAGTCCCGGGATGAGAAATTTCGTGATTCAAACGACTCGTTTAGTTGTTCCCCCGAGGGTTTTTTATAAAGACTGTTAGTTTTAATTGTAAATTTGTGTTACTCTTTTCATTTCCAAACGGCAGTTATTGGGAAAACTTTCGTATTCAAAGGTATTTCTTGCAAACATAAAATTTTTCATCCGTAGTACCGGGATGAGAAATTTTGTGATTGAATTGTGGCGTTTAGTTTTTACCTCAGCGGTTTTTTAAATCTTAAAATTCATTAAATGAATATTTGGTTGCCTCCCTTCCTTTCAAAGCAGTCGCTGTTATAAAAGTTTCGTTAATATACGTACTTTTTAAACATTATAATTTTCCTCCGCAGTCCCGGGATGAGAAATTTCGTGAATCAATTTTCGTGTAAGTTTTTCTTCCAAGTATTTTTCTAAAAGCTTTTCATTCATCAAATGAAAATTTGTTCTTTCTTTACCATTCAAAACGGTCGTTTTTGAGAAAATGGTATCATTTATACGTATTTCTTGCAAGCATAACGTTTTCCAGCCGCAGTCCCGGGATGAGAAATTTCGTGATTCAAGCGACTCGTTTCGTTGTTCCCCCGAGGGTTTTTTTGAAAGCCTATTAGTTTTAACTGTAAATTTGTGTGACTCTTTTCACTTCCAAACGGCAGTTATTAAGAAAATTTTCGTATTCATACGTATTTCTTGCAAACAAAATTTTCATCCGCAGTACCGGGATGAGAAATTTTGTGATTCAATTGTGGCGTTTAGTTTTTACCTCAGCGGTTTTTTAAAGCTTAAAATTCATTGAATGAATATTTGGTCGCCTCTCTTCCTTTAAGGGCAGTCGCTGATATGAAAGTTTCGTTTATATACTTATTTTTTAAACATAATAATTTTCCTCCGCAGTCTCGGGATGAAAAATATCGCGAATCAATTTTCGTGTTTTTCTTCCAAGTGCTTTTTTAAAAGCTTTTCATTCATCAAATGAAAATTTGGTCTTTCTTTACCATTCAAAACGCACGTTTTTGAGAAAATGGTATCATTTATACGTATTTTTTGAAAGCATAAAGTTTTCCAGCCGCAGTCCCAGGATGAGAAATTTCGTGATTAAAGCGACTCGTTTTGTTGTTCCCCCGAGGGTTTTTTAAAAAGACTGTTAGTTTTAATTGTAAATTTGTGTTACTCTTTTCATTTACAAACGGCAGTTATTGGGAAAACTTTCGTATTCAAAAGTATTTCTATCAAACATAAAATTTTTCATCCGCCGTACAGGGATGAGAAATTTTGTGATTGAATTGTGGCGTTTAGTTTTATCCTCAGCGGTTTTTTTGAAGCTTAAAATTCATTGAATGAATATTTGGTCGCCTTTCTTCCTTTCAAAGCACTCGCTTCTATAAAAGTTTCGTTAATATACGTATTTTTTAAACATAATAATTTTCCTCCGCAGTCCCGGAATGAGTAATTTCGCGAATCAATTTTCGTGGAAGTTTTTCTTCCAAGTGCTTTTTTAAAAGCTTTTCATTCATCAAATGAAAATTTGTTCCTTTCTTTACCTTTCAAAACGGTCGTTTTTGAGAAAATGGTATCATTTATACGTATTTCTTGCAAGCATAACGTTTTCCAGCCGCAGTCCCGGGATGAGAAATTTCGTGATTCAAGCGACTCGTTTAGTTGTTCCCCCGAGGGTTTTTTTGGAAGCCTGTAAGTTTTAATTTCCAAATTTGTTTGACTCTTTTCATTTCCAAACGGCAGTTATTCAGAAAATTTTTATATTCACACTTATTTCTTGCAAACAAAATTTTTCATCCGCAGTACCGGGATGAGAAATTTTGTGATTCAATTGTGGCGTTTAGTTTTACCTCAGCGGTTTTTTAAAGCTTAAAATTCATTGAATGAATATTTTGTGGCCTCTCTTCCTTTAAAGGCAGTCGCTGTTATAAAAGTTTCGATAATACACTTATTTTTTAAACATAATAATTTTCCTCCGCAGTCCCGGGATGAAAAATTTCGCGAATCAATTCTTGTCTAAATTTTTCTTCTAAGTGCTTTTGTAAAAGCTTTTCATTCATTAAATGAAAATTTGTTTTTTCTATACCATTCAAAACGTTCGTTTTTGAGAAAATGGTATCATTTATACGTATTTTTTGCAAGCATAAAGTTTTCCAGCCGCAGTCCCGGGATGAGAAATTTCGTGATTCAAGCGACTCGTTTAGTTGTTCCCCCGAGGGTTTTTTATAAAGACTGTTAGTTTTAATTGTAAATTTGTGTTACTCTTTTCATTTTCAAACGGCAGTTATTGGGAAAACTTTCGTATTCAAAGGTATTTCTCGCAAACATAAAATTTTTCATCCGCAGTACCGGGATGAGAAATTTTGTGATTGAATTGTGGCGTTTAGTTTTTACCTCAGCGGTTTTTTAAATCTTAAAATTCATTGAATGAATATTTGGTTGCCTCCCTTCCTTTCAAAGCAGTCGCTGTTATAAAAGTTTCGTTAATATACGTACTTTTTAAACATTATAATTTTCCTCCGCAGTCCCGGAATGAGTAATTTCGCGAATCAATTTCCGTGGAAGTTTTTCTTCCAAGTGCTTTTTTAAAAGCTTTTCATTCATCAAATGAAAATTTGTTCCTTTCTTTACCTTTCAAAACGGTCGTTTTTGAGAAAATGGTATCATTTATACGTATTTCTTGCAAGCATAACGTTTTCCAGCCGCAGTCCCGGGATGAGAAATTTCGTGATTCAAGCGACTCGTTTCGTTGTTCCCCCGAGGGTTTTTTTGAAAGCCTATTAGTTTTAACTGTAAATTTGTGTGACTCTTTTCACTTCCAAACGGCAGTTATTAAGAAAATTTTCGTATTCATACGTATTTCTTGCAAACAAAATTTTCATCCGCAGTACCGGGATGAGAAATTTTGTGATTCAATTGTGGCGTTTAGTTTTTACCTCAGCGGTTTTTTAAAGCTTAAAATTCATTGAATGAATATTTGGTCGCCTCTCTTCCTTTAAGGACAGTCGCTGATATGAAAGTTTCGTTTATATACTTATTTTTTAAACATAATAATTTTCCTCCGCAGTCTCGGGATGAAAAATATCGCGAATCAATTTTCGTGTTTTTCTTCCAAGTGCTTTTTTAAAAGCTTTTCATTCATCAAATGAAAATTTGGTCTTTCTTTACCATTCAAAACGCACGTTTTTGAGAAAATGGTATCATTTATACGTATTTTTTGAAAGCATAAAGTTTTCCAGCCGCAGTCCCAGGATGAGAAATTTCGTGATTAAAGCGACTTGTTTTGTTGTTCCCCCGAGGGTTTTTTAAAAAGACTGTTAGTTTTAATTGTAAATTTGTGTTACTCTTTTCATTTACAAACGGCAGTTATTGGGAAAACTTTCGTATTCAAAAGTATTTCTATCAAACATAAAATTTTTCATCCGCAGTACCGGGATGAGAAATTTTGTGATTGAATTGTGGCGTTTAGTTTGAACCTCAGCGGTTTTTTTGAAGCTTAAAATTCATTGAATGAATATTTGGTCGCCTTTCTTCCTTTCAAAGCACTCGCCATTATAAAAGTTTCGTTAATATACGTATTTTTTAAACATAATAATTTTCCTCCGCAGTCCCGGAATGAGTAATTTCGCGAATCAATTTCCGTGGAAGTTTTTCTTCCAAGTGCTTTTTTAAAAGCTTTTCATTCATCAAATGAAAATTTGTTCCTTTCTTTACCTTTCAAAACGGTCGTTTTTGAGAAAATGGTATCATTTATACGTATTTCTTGCAAGCATAACGTTTTCCAGCCGCAGTCCCGGGATGAGAAATTTCGTGATTCAAGCGACTCGTTTAGTTGCTCCCCCGAGGGTTTTTTTGGAAGCCTGTAAGTTTTAATTTCCAAATTTGTTTGACTCTTTTCATTTCCAAACGGCAGTTATTCAGAAAATTTTCGTATTCAAACTTATTTCTTGCAAACAAAATTTTTCATCCGCAGTACCGGGATGAGAAATTTTGTGATTCAATTGTGGCGTTTAGTTTTACCTCAGCGGTTTTTTAAAGCTTAAAATTCATTGAATGAATATTTTGTGGCCTCTCTTCCTTTAAAGGCAGTCGCTGTTATAAAAGTTTCGTTAATACACTTATTTTTTAAACATAATAATTTTCCTCCGCAGTCACGGGATGAAAAATTTCGCGAATCAATTCTTGTCTAAATTTTTCTTCTAAGTGCTTTTGTAAAAGCTTTTCATTCATTAAATGAAAATTTGTTTTTTCTATACCATTCAAAACGTTCGTTTTTGAGAAAATGGTATCATTTATACGTATTTTTTGCAAGCATAAAGTTTTCCAGCCGCAGTCCCGGGATGAGAAATTTCGTGATTCAAGCGACTCGTTTAGTTGTTCCCCCGAGGGTTTTTTATAAAGACTGTTAGTTTTAATTGTAAATTTGTGTTACTCTTTTCATTTCCAAACGGCAGTTATTGGGAAAACTTTCGTATTCAAAGGTATTTCTTGCAAACATAAAATTTTTCATCCGCAGTACCGGGATGAGAAATTTTGTGATTGAATTGTGGCGTTTAGTTTTTACCTCAGCGGTTTTTTAAATCTTAAAATTCATTGAATGAATATTTGGTTGCCTCCCTTCCTTTCAAAGCAGTCGCTGTTATAAAAGTTTCGTTAATATACGTACTTTTTAAACATTATAATTTTCCTCCGCAGTCCCGGGATGAGAAAATTCGTGAATCAATTTTCGTGTAAGTTTTTCTTCCAAGTATTTTTCTAAAAGCTTTTCATTCATCAAATGAAAATTTGTTCTTTCTTTACCATTCAAAACGGTCGTTTTTGAGAAAATGGTATCATTTATACGTATTTCTTGCAGGCATAACGTTTTCCAGCCACAATCCCAGGATGAGAAATTTCGTGATTCAAGCGACTCGTTTTGTTGTTCCCCCGAGGGTTTTTTAAAAAGACTGTTAGTTTTAATTGTAAATTTGTGTGACTCTTTTCACTTCCAAACGGCAGTTATTAAGAAAATTTTCGTATTCATACGTATATCTTGCAAACAAAATTTTCATCCGCAGTACCGGGATGAGAAATTTTGTGATTCAATTGTGGCGTTTAGTTTTTACCTCAGCGGTTTTTTAAAGCTTAAAATTCATTGAATGAATATTTGGTCGCCTCTCTTCCTTTAAGGGCAGTCGCTGAAATGAAAGTTTCGTTTATATACTTATTTTTTAAACATAATAATTTTCCTCCGCAGTCTCGGGATGAAAAATATCGCGAATCAATTTTCGTGTTTTTCTTCCAAGTGCTTTTTTAAAAGCTTTTCATTCATCAAATGAAAATTTGGTCTTTCTTTACCATTCAAAACGCACGTTTTTGAGAAAATGGTATCATTTATACGTATTTTTTGAAAGCATAAAGTTTTCCAGCCGCAGTCCCAGGATGAGAAATTTCGTGATTTAAGCGACTCGTTTTGTTGTTCCCCCGAGGGTTTTTTAAAAAGACTGTTAGTTTTAATTGTAAATTTGTGTTACTCTTTTCATTTCCAAACGGCAGTTATTGGGAAAACTTTCGTATTCAAAAGTATTTCTATCAAACATAAAATTTTTCATCCGCAGTACCGGGATGAGAAATTTTGTGATTGAATTGTGGCGTTTAGTTTTAAACTCAGCGGTTTTTTTGAAGCTGAAAATTCATTGAATGAATATTTGGTCGCCTTTCTTCCTTTCAAAGCACTCGCTATTATAAAAGTTTCGTTAATTTACGTATTTTTTAAACATAATAATTTTCCTCCGCAGTCCCGGAATGAGTAATTTCGCGAATCAATTTTCGTGTAGGGTTTTCTTCCAAGTGTTTTTTAAAAGGCTCTTCATTCATCAAATGAAAATTTGTTCCTTTCTTTACCTTTCAAAACGGTCGTTTTTGAGAAAATGGTATCATTTATACGTATTTCTTGCAAGCATAACGTTTTCCAGCCGCAGTCCCGGGATGAGAAATTTCGTGAATCAAGCGACTCGTTTAGTTGTTCCCCCGAGGGTTTTTTTGGAAGCCTGTTAGTTTTAATTGTAAATTTTTGTTACTCTTTTCATTTCCAAACGGCAGTTATTGGGAAAACTTTCGTATTCAAAAGTATTTCTATCAAACATAAACTTTTTCATCCGCAGAACCGGGATGAGAAATTTTGTGATTGAATTGTGGCGTTTAGTTTTAAACTCAGCGGTTTTTTTGAAGCTTAAAATTCATTGAATGAATATTTGGTCGCCTTTCTTCCTTCCAAAGCACTCGCTATTATAAAAGTTTCGTTAATATACGTATTTTTTAAACATAATAATTTTCCTCCGCAGTCCCGGGATTAAAAATTTCGCGAATCAATTCTTGTCTAAATTTTTCTTCCAAGTGCTTTTTTAAAAGCTTTTCATTCATCAAATGAAAATTTGTTCTTTCTTTACCATTCAAAACGGTCGTTTTTGAGATAATGGTATCATTTATACGTATTTTTTGCAAGCATTAAGTTTTCCACCCGCAGTCCCGGGATGAGAAATTTCGTGATTCAAGCGACTCGTTTAGTTGTTCCCCCGAGGGTTTTTTAAAAAGACTGTTAGTTTTAATTGTAAATTTGTGTGACTCTTTTCATTTCCAAACGGCAGTTATTGGGAAAATTTTCGTATTCATACGTTTTTCTTGCAAACAAAATTTTTCATCCGCAGTACCGGGATGAGAAATTTTGTGATTGAATTGTGGCGTTTAGTTTTTACCTCAGCGGTTTTTTAAATCTTAAAATTCATTGAATGAATATTTGGTCGCCTCCCTTCCTTTCAAAGCAGTCGCTGTTATAAAAGTTTCGTTAATATACGTACTTTTTAAACATAATAATTTTCCTCCGCAGTCCCGGGGTGAGAAATTTCGTGAATCAATTTTCGTGTAAGTTTTTCTTCCAAGTATTTTTCTAAAAGCTTTTCATTCATCAAATGAAAATTTGTTCTTTCTTTACCATTCAAAACGGTCGTTTTTGAGAAAATGGTATCATTTATACGTATTTCTTGCAAGCATAACGTTTTCCAGCCGCAGTCCCGGGATGAGAAATTTCGTGATTCAAGCGACTCGTTTAGTTGTTCCCCCGAGGGTTTTTTTGGAAGCCTGTTAGTTTTAATTGTAAATTTGTTTGACTCTTTTCATTTCCAAACGGCAGTTATTCAGAAAATTTTCGTATTCAAACTTATTTCTTGCAAACAAAATTTTTCATCCGCAGTACCGGGATGAGAAATTTTGTGTATCAATTGTGGCGTTTAGTTTTACCTCAGCGGTTTTTTAAAGCTTAAAATTCATTGAATGAATATTTTGTGGCCTCTCTTCCTTTAAAGGCAGTCGCTGTTATAAAAGTTTCGTTAATACACTTATTTTTTAAACATAATAATTTTCCTCCGCAGTCCCGGGATGAAAAATTTCGCGAATCAATTCTTGTCTAAATTTTTCTTCTAAGTGCTTTTGTAAAAGCTTTTCATTCATTAAATGAAAATTTGTTCTTTCTATACCATTCAAAACGTTCGTTTTTGAGAAAATGGTATCATTTATACGTATTTTTTGCAAGCATAAAGATTTCCAGCCGCAGTCCCGGGATGAGAAATTTCGTGATTCAAGCGACTCGTTTAGTTGTTCCCCCGAGGGTTTTTTATAAAGACTGTTAGTTTTAATTGTAAATTTGTGTTACTCTTTTCATTTCCAAACGGCAGTTATTGGGAAAACTTTCGTATTCAAAGGTATTTCTTGCAAACATAAAATTTTTCATCCGCAGTACCGGGATGAGAAATTTTGTGATTGAATTGTGGCGTTTAGTTTTTACCTCATGGTTTTTTAAATCTTAAAATTCATTGAATGAATATTTGGTTGCCTCCCTTCCTTTCAGAGCAGTCGCTGTTATAAAAGTTTCGTTAATATACGTACTTTTTAAACATTATAATTTTCTACCGCAGTCTCGGGATGAAAAATATCGCGAATCAATTTTCGTGTTTTTCTTCCAAGTGCTTTTTTAAAAGCTTTTCATTCATCGAATGAAAATTTGGTCTTTCTTTACCATTCAAAACGCACGTTTTTGAGAAAATGGTATCATTTATACGTATTTCTTGCAAGCATAACGTTTTCCAGCCGCAGTCCCGGGATGAGAAATTTCGTGATTCAAGCGACTCGTTTCGTTGTTCCCCCGAGGGTTTTTTGAAAGCCTATTAGTTTTAACTGTAAATTTGTGTGACTCTTTTCACTTCCAAACGGCAGTTATTAAGAAAATTTTCGTATTCATACGTATTTCTAGCAAACAAAATTTTCATCCGCAGTACCGGGATGAGAAATTTTGTGATTCAATTGTGGCGTTTAGTTTTTACCTCAGCGGTTTTTTAAAGCTTAAAATTCATTGAATGAATATTTGGTCGCCTCTCTTCCTTTAAGGGCAGTCGCTGATATGATAGTTTCGTTTATATACTTATTTTTTAAACATAATAATTTTCCTCCGCAGTCTCGGGATGAAAAATATCGCGAATCAATTTTCGTGTTTTTCTTCCAAGTGCTTTTTTAAAAGCTTTTCATTCATCAAATGAAAATTTGGTCTTTCTTTACCATTCAAAACGCACGTTTTTGAGAAAATGGTATCATTTATACGTATTTTTTGAAAGCATAAAGTTTTCCAGCCGCAGTCCCAGGATGAGAAATTTCGTGATTCAAGCGACTCGTTTTGTTGTTCCCCCGAGGGTTTTTTAAAAAGACTGTTAGTTTTAATTGTAAATTTGTGTTACTCTTTTCATTTCCAAACGGCAGTTATTGGGAAAATTTTCGTATTCAAAAGTATTTCTATCAAACATAAAATTTTTCATCCGCAGTACCGGGATGAGAAATTTTGTGATTGAATTGGGGCGTTTAGTTTTAAATTCAGCGGTTTTTTTGAAGCTGAAAATTCATTGAATGAATATTTGGTCGCCTTTCTTCCTTTCAAAGCACTCGCTATTATAAAAGTTTCGTTAATATACGTATTTTTTAAACATAATAATTTTCCTCCGCAGTCCCGGGATTAAAAATTTCGCGAATCAATTCTTGTCTAAATTTTTCTTCCAAGTGCTTTTTTAAATGCTTTTCATTCATCAAATGAAAATTTGTTCTTTCTTTACCATTCAAAACGGTCGTTTTTGAGATAATGGTATCATTTATACGTATTTTTTGCAAGCATTAGGTTTTCCAGCCGCAGTCCCGGGATGAGAAATTTCGTGATTCAAGCGACTCGTTTAGTTGTTCCCCCGACGTTTTTTTAAAAAGACTGTTAGTTTTAATTGTAAATTTGTGTGACTCTTTTCATTTCCAAACGGCAGTTATTGGGAAAATTTTCGTATTCATACGTTTTTCTTGCAAACAAAATTTTTCATCCGCAGTACCGGGATGAGAAATTTTGTGATTGAATTGTGGCGTTTAGTTTTTACCTCAGCGGTTTTTTAAATCTTAAAATTCATTGAATGAATATTTGGTCGCCTCCCTTCCTTTCAAAGCAGTCGCTGTTATAAAAGTTTCGTTAATATACGTACTTTTTAAACATAATGATTTTCCTCCGCAGTCCCGGGGTGAGAAATTTCGTGAATCAATTTTCGTGTAAGTTTTTCTTCCAAGTATTTTTCTAAAAGCTTTTCATTCATCAAATGAAAATTTGTTCTTTCTTTACCATTCAAAACGGTCGTTTTTGAGAAAATGGTATCATTTATACGTATTTCTTGCAAGCATAACGTTTTCCAGCCGCAGTCCCGGGATGAGAAATTTCTTGATTCAAGCGACTCGTTTCGTTGTTCCCCCGAGGGTTTTTTTGAAAGCCTATTAGTTTTAACTGTAAATTTGTGTGACTCTTTTCACTTCCAAACGGCAGTTATTGAGAAAATTTTCGTATTCATACGTATTTCTTGCAAACAAAATTTTCATCCGCAGTACCGGGATGAGAAATTTTGTGATTCAATTGTGGCGTTTAGTTTTTACCTCAGCGGTTTTTTAAAGCTTAAAATTCATTGAATGAATATTTTGTCGCCTCTCTTCCTTTAAGGGCAGTCGCTGATATGAAAGTTTCGTTTATATACTTATTTTTTAAACATAATAATTTTCCTCCGCAGTCCCGGGATGAAAAATTTCGCGAATCAATTCTTGTCTAAATTTTTCTTCCAAGTGCTTTTTTAAAAGCTTTTCATTCATCAAATGAAAATTTGTTCTTTATTTACCATTCAAAACGGTCGTTTTTGAGAAAATGGTATCATTAAACGTATTTTTTGAAAGCATAAAGTTTTCCAGCCGAAGTCCCGGGATGAGAAATTTCGTGATTCAAGCGACTCGTTTTGTTGTTCCCCCGAGGGTTTTTTAAAAAGACTTAGTTTTAATTGTAAATTTGTGTTACTCTTTTCATTTCCAAACGGCAGTTATTGGGAAAACTTTCGTATTCAAAAGTATTTTTATCAAACATAAAATTTTTCATCCGCAGTACCGGGATGAGAAATTTTGTGATTGAATTGTGGCGTTTAATTTTAACCTCAGCGGTTTTTTTGAAGCTTAAAATTCATTGAATGAATATTTGGTCGCCTTTCTTCCTTTCAAAGCACTCGCAATTATTAAATTTCGTTAATATACGTATTTTTTTAACATAATAATTTTCCTCCGCAGTCCCGGGATGAGTAATTTCGCGAATCAATTTTCGGGTAAGTTTTTCTTCCAAGTGCTTTTTTAAAGACTCTTCATTCATCAAATGAAAATTTGTTCCTTTCTTTACCTTTCAAAACGGTCGTTTTTGAGAAAATGGTATCATTTATACGTATTTCTTGCAAGCATAACGTTTTCCAGCCGCAGTCCCGGGATGAGAAATTTCGTGATTCAAGCGACTCGTTTCGTTGTTCCCCCGAGGGTTTTTTTGAAAGCCTATTAGTTTTAACTGTAAATTTGTGTGACTCTTTTCACTTCCAAACGGCAGTTATTGAGAAAATTTTCGTATTCATACGTATTTCTTGCAAACAAAATTTTCATCCGCAGTACCGGGATGAGAAATTTTGTGATTCAATTGTGGCGTTTAGTTTTTACCTCAGCGGTTTTTTAAAGCTTAAAATTCATTAAATGAATATTTGGTCGCCTCTCTTCCTTTAAGGGCAGTCGCTGATATGAAAGTTTCGTTTATATACTTATTTTTTAAACATAATAATTTTCCTCCGCAGTCTCGGGATGAAAAATATCGCGAATCAATTTTCGTGTTTTTCTTCCAAGTGCTTTTTTAAAAGCTTTTCATTCATCGAATGAAAATTTGGTCTTTCTTTACCATTCAAAACGCACGTTTTTGAGAAAATGGTATCATTTATACGTATTTTTTGAAAGCATAAAGTTTTCCAGCCGCAGTCCCAGGATGAGAAATATCGTGATTCAAGCGACTCGTTTTGTTGTTCCCCCGAGGGTTTTTTAAAAAGACTGTTAGTTTTAATTGTAAATTTGTGTGACTCTTTTCATTTCCAAACGGCAGTTATCGGGAAAAATTTCGTATTCATACGTTTTTCTTGCAAACAAAATTTTTCATCCGCAGTACCGGGATGAGAAATTTTGTGGTTCAATTGTGGCGTTTAGTTTTTACCTCAGCGATTTTTTAAAGCTTAAAATTCATTGCATGAATATTTTGTCGCCTTTCTTCCTTTCAAAGCACTCGCTATTATAAAAGTTTCGTTAATATACGTATTTTTTAAACATAATAATTTTCCTCCGCAGTCCCGGGATGAGTAATTTCGCGAATATATTTTCGTGTAGGTTTTTCTTCCAAGTGCTTTTTAAAAGGCTCTTCATTCATCAAATGAAAATTTGTTCCTTTCTTTACCTTTCAAAACGGTCGTTTTTGAGAAAATGGTATCATTTATACGTATTTCTTGCAAGCATAACGTTTTCAAGCCGCAGTCCCGGGATGAGAAATTTCGTGATTCAAGCGACTCATTTAGTTTTTCCCCCGAGGGTTTTTTTTGGAAGCCTGTTAGTTTTTATTGTAAATTTGTGTTACTCTTTTCATTTCCAAACGGCAGTTATTGGGAAAACTTTCGTATTCAAAAGTATTTCTATCAAACATCAAATTTTTCATCCGCAGTACCGGGATGAGAAATTTTGTGATTGAATTGTGGTGTTTAGTTTTAACCTCAGTGGTTTTTTTGAAGCTTAAAATTCATTTAATGAATATTTGGTCGCCTTTCTTCCTTTCAAAGCACTCGCTATTATAAAAGTTTCGTTAATATATGTATTTTTTAAACATTATAATTTTCCTCCGCAGTCCCGGGATTAAAAATTTCGCGAATCAATTCTTGTCTAAATTTTTCTTCCAAGTGCTTTTTTAAAAGCTTTTAATTCATCAAATGAAAATTTGTTCTTTCTTTACTATTCAAAACGGTCGTTTTTGAGATAATGGTATCATTTATACGTATTTTTTGCAAGCATTAAGTTTTCCAGCCGCAGTCCCGGGATGAGAAATTTCGTGATTCAAGCGACTCATTTAGTTGTTCCCCCGAGGGTTTTTTAAAAAGACTGTTAGTTTTAATTGTAAATTTGTGTGACTCTTTTCATTTCCAAACGGCAGTTATTGGGAAAATTTTCGTATTCATACGTTTTTCTTGCAAACAAAATTTTTCATCCGCAGTACCGGGATGAGAAATTTTGTGATTGAATTGTGGCGTTTAGTTTTTACCTTAACGGTTTTTTAAATCTTAAAATTCATTGAATGAATATTTGGTTGCCTCCCTTCCTTTCAAAGCAGTCGCTGTTATAAAAGTTTCGTTAATATACGTACTTTTTAAACATAATAATTTTCCTTCGAGGTCCCGGGATGAGAAATTTCGTGAATCAATTTTCGTGTTTTTCTTCCAAGCATTTTTCTAAAAGCTTTTCATTCATCAAATGAAAATTTGTTCTTTCTTTACCATTCAAAACGGTCGTTTTTGAGAAAATGGTATCATTTATACGTATTTCTTGCAAGCATAACGTTTTCCAGCCGCAGTCCCGGGATGAGAAATTTCGTGATTCAAACGACTCGTTTCGTTGTTCCCCCGAGGGTTTTTTTGAAAGCCTATTAGTTTTAACTGTAAATTTGTGTGACTCTTTTCATTTCCAAACGGCAGTTATTGGGAAAATTTTCGTATTCATACGTTTTTTTATCAAACATCAAATTTTTCATCCGCAGTACCGGGATGAGAAATTTTGTGATTGAATTGTGGCGTTTAGTTTTAACCTCAGCGGTTTTATGAAGCTTAAAATTCATTTAATGAATATTTGGTCGCCTTTCTTCCTTTCAAAGCACTCGCTATTATAAAAGTTTCGTTAATATACGTATTTTTTAAACATAATAATTTTCCTCCGCAGTCCCGGGATTAAAAATTTCGCGAATCAATTCTTGTCTAAATTTTTTTTCCAAGTGCTTTTTTAAAAGCTTTTCATTCATCAAATGAAAATTTGTTTTTTCTTTACCATTCAAAACGGTCGTTTTTGAGATAATGGTATCATTTATACGTATTTTTTGCAAGCATTAAGTTTTCCAGCCGCAGTCCCGGGATGAGAAATTTCGTGATTCAAGCGACTCGTTTAGTTGTTCCCCCGACGTTTTTTTAAAAAGACTGTTAGTTTTAATTGTAAATTTGTGTGACTCTTTTCATTTCCAAACGGCAGTTATTGGGAAAATTTTCGTATTCATACGTTTTTCTTGCAAACAAAATTTTTCATCCGCAGTACCGGGATGAGAAATTTTGTGATTGAATTGTGGCGTTTAGTTTTTACCTCAGCGGTTTTTTAAATCTTAAAATTCATTGAATGAATATTTGGTCGCCTCCCTTCCTTTCAAAGCAGTCGCTGTTATAAAAGTTTCGTTAATATACGTACTTTTTAAACATAATGATTTTCCTCCGCAGTCCCGGGATGAGTAATTTCGCGAATCAATTTTCGTGTAAGTTTTTCTTCCAAGTATTTTTCTAAAAGCTTTTCATTCATCAAATGAAAATTTGTTCTTTCTTTACCATTCAAAACGGTCGTTTTTGAGAAAATGGTATCATTTATACGTATTTCTTGCAAGCATAACGTTTTCCAGCCGCAGTCCCGGGATGAGAAATTTCGTGATTCAAGCGACTCGTTTCGTTGTTCCCCCGAGGGTTTTTTTGAAAGCCTATTAGTTTTAACTGTAAATTTGTGTGACTCTTTTCACTTCCAAACGGCAGTTATTGAGAAAATTTTCGTATTCATACGTATTTCTTGCAAACAAAATTTTCATCCGCAGTACCGGGATGAGAAATTTTGTGATTCAATTGTGGCGTTTAGTTTTTACCTCAGCGGTTTTTTAAAGCTTAAAATTCATTAAATGAATATTTGGTCGCCTCTCTTCCTTTAAGGGCAGTCGCTGATATGAAAGTTTCGTTTATATACTTATTTTTTAAACATAATAATTTTCCTCCG
This sequence comes from Hetaerina americana, assembly GCF_022747635.1. Lineage (NCBI taxonomy): Eukaryota > Metazoa > Arthropoda > Insecta > Odonata > Calopterygidae > Hetaerina > Hetaerina americana. The sequence goes on from NW_027287110.1 coordinate 114,984, forward strand.
CAGTCTCGGGATGAAAAATATCGCGAATCAATTTTCGTGTTTTTCTTCCAAGTGCTTTTTTAAAAGCTTTTCATTCATCGAATGAAAATTTGGTCTTTCTTTACCATTCAAAACGCACGTTTTTGAGAAAATGGTATCATTTATACGTATTTTTTGAAAGCATAAAGTTTTCCAGCCGCAGTCCCAGGATGAGAAATATCGTGATTCAAGCGACTCGTTTTGTTGTTCCCCCGAGGGTTTTTTAAAAAGACTGTTAGTTTTAATTGTAAATTTGTGTGACTCTTTTCATTTCCAAACGGCAGTTATCGGGAAAAATTTCGTATTCATACGTTTTTCTTGCAAACAAAATTTTTCATCCGCAGTACCGGGATGAGAAATTTTGTGGTTCAATTGTGGCGTTTAGTTTTTACCTCAGCGATTTTTTAAAGCTTAAAATTCATTGAATGAATATTTTGTCGCCTTTCTTCCTTTCAAAGCACTCGCTATTATAAAAGTTTCGTTAATATACGTATTTTTTAAACATAATAATTTTCCTCCGCAGTCCCGGGATGAGTAATTTCGCGAATATATTTTCGTGTAGGTTTTTCTTCCAAGTGCTTTTTAAAAGGCTCTTCATTCATCAAATGAAAATTTGTTCCTTTCTTTACCTTTCAAAACGGTCGTTTTTGAGAAAATGGTATCATTTATACGTATTTCTTGCAAGCATAACGTTTTCAAGCCGCAGTCCCGGGATGAGAAATTTCGTGATTCAAGCGACTCATTTAGTTGTTCCCCCGAGGGTTTTTTTTGGAAGCCTGTTAGTTTTTATTGTAAATTTGTGTTACTCTTTTCATTTCCAAACGGCAGTTATTGGGAAAACTTTCGTATTCAAAAGTATTTCTATCAAACATCAAATTTTTCATCCGCAGTACCGGGATGAGAAATTTTGTGATTGAATTGTGGTGTTTAGTTTTAACCTCAGTGGTTTTTTTGAAGCTTAAAATTCATTTAATGAATATTTGGTCGCCTTTCTTCCTTTCAAAGCACTCGCTATTATAAAAGTTTCGTTAATATATGTATTTTTTAAACATTATAATTTTCCTCCGCAGTCCCGGGATTAAAAATTTCGCGAATCAATTCTTGTCTAAATTTTTCTTCCAAGTGCTTTTTTAAAAGCTTTTAATTCATCAAATGAAAATTTGTTCTTTCTTTACTATTCAAAACGGTCGTTTTTGAGATAATGGTATCATTTATACGTATTTTTTGCAAGCATTAAGTTTTCCAGCCGCAGTCCCGGGATGAGAAATTTCGTGATTCAAGCGACTCATTTAGTTGTTCCCCCGAGGGTTTTTTAAAAAGACTGTTAGTTTTAATTGTAAATTTGTGTGACTCTTTTCATTTCCAAACGGCAGTTATTGGGAAAATTTTCGTATTCATACGTTTTTCTTGCAAACAAAATTTTTCATCCGCAGTACCGGGATGAGAAATTTTGTGATTGAATTGTGGCGTTTAGTTTTTACCTTAACGGTTTTTTAAATCTTAAAATTCATTGAATGAATATTTGGTTGCCTCCCTTCCTTTCAAAGCAGTCGCTGTTATAAAAGTTTCGTTAATATACGTACTTTTTAAACATAATAATTTTCCTTCGAGGTCCCGGGATGAGAAATTTCGTGAATCAATTTTCGTGTAAGTTTTTCTTCCAAGCATTTTTCTAAAAGCTTTTCATTCATCAAATGAAAATTTGTTCTTTCTTTACCATTCAAAACGGTCGTTTTTGAGAAAATGGTATCATTTATACGTATTTCTTGCAAGCATAACGTTTTCCAGCCGCAGTCCCGGGATGAGAAATTTCGTGATTCAAACGACTCGTTTCGTTGTTCCCCCGAGGGTTTTTTTGAAAGCCTATTAGTTTTAACTGTAAATTTGTGTGACTCTTTTCATTTCCAAACGGCAGTTATTGGGAAAATTTTCGTATTCATACGTTTTTTTATCAAACATCAAATTTTTCATCCGCAGTACCGGGATGAGAAATTTTGTGATTGAATTGTGGCGTTTAGTTTTAACCTCAGCGGTTTTTTGAAGCTTAAAATTCATTTAATGAATATTTGGTCGCCTTTCTTCCTTTCAAAGCACTCGCTATTATAAAAGTTTCGTTAATATACGTATTTTTTAAACATAATAATTTTCCTCCGCAGTCCCGGGATTAAAAATTTCGCGAATCAATTCTTGTCTAAATTTTTCTTCCAAGTGCTTTTTTAAAAGCTTTTCATTCATCAAATGAAAATTTGTTTTTTCTTTACCATTCAAAACGGTCGTTTTTGAGATAATGGTATCATTTATACGTATTTTTTGCAAGCATTAAGTTTTCCAGCCGCAGTCCCGGGATGAGAAATTTCGTGATTCAAGCGACTCGTTTAGTTGTTCCCCCGACGTTTTTTTAAAAAGACTGTTAGTTTTAATTGTAAATTTGTGTGACTCTTTTCATTTCCAAACGGCAGTTATTGGGAAAATTTTCGTATTCATACGTTTTTCTTGCAAACAAAATTTTTCATCCGCAGTACCGGGATGAGAAATTTTGTGATTGAATTGTGGCGTTTAGTTTTTACCTCAGCGGTTTTTTAAATCTTAAAATTCATTGAATGAATATTTGGTCGCCTCCCTTCCTTTCAAAGCAGTCGCTGTTATAAAAGTTTCGTTAATATACGTACTTTTTAAACATAATGATTTTCCTCCGCAGTCCCGGGGTGAGAAATTTCGTGAATCAATTTTCGTGTAAGTTTTTCTTCCAAGTATTTTTCTAAAAGCTTTTCATTCATCAAATGAAAATTTGTTCTTTCTTTACCATTCAAAACGGTCGTTTTTGAGAAAATGGTATCATTTATACGTATTTCTTGCAAGCATAACGTTTTCCAGCCGCAGTCCCGGGATGAGAAATTTCTTGATTCAAGCGACTCGTTTCGTTGTTCCCCCGAGGGTTTTTTTGAAAGCCTATTAGTTTTAACTGTAAATTTGTGTGACTCTTTTCACTTCCAAACGGCAGTTATTGAGAAAATTTTCGTATTCATACGTATTTCTTGCAAACAAAATTTTCATCCGCAGTACCGGGATGAGAAATTTTGTGATTCAATTGTTGCGTTTAGTTTTTACCTCAGCGGTTTTTTAAAGCTTAAAATTCATTGAATGAATATTTTGTCGCCTCTCTTCCTTTAAGGGCAGTCGCTGATATGAAAGTTTCGTTTATATACTTATTTTTTAAACATAATAATTTTCCTCCGCAGTCCCGGGATGAAAAATTTCGCGAATCAATTCTTGTCTAAATTTTTCTTCCAAGTGCTTTTTAAAAAGCTTTTCATTCATCAAATGAAAATTTGTTCTTTATTTACCATTCAAAACGGTCGTTTTTGAGAAAATGGTATCATTAAACGTATTTTTTGAAGCATAAAGTTTTCCAGCCGAAGTCCCGGGATGAGAAATTTCGTGATTCAAGCGACTCGTTTTTGTTGTTCCCCCGAGGGTTTTTTAAAAAGACTTAGTTTTAATTGTAAATTTGTGTTACTCTTTTCATTTCCAAACGGCAGTTATTGGGAAAACTTTCGTATTCAAAAGTATTTTTATCAAACATAAAATTTTTCATCCGCAGTACCGGGATGAGAAATTTTGTGGTTCAATTGTGGCGTTTAGTTTTTTACCTCAGCGATTTTTTAAAGCTTAAAATTCATTGAATGAATATTTGTCGCCTTTCTTCCTTTCAAAGCACTCGCTATTATAAAAGTTTCGTTAATATACGTATTTTTTAAACATAATAATTTTCCTCCGCAGTCCCGGGATGAGTAATTTCGCGAATATATTTTCGTGTAGGTTTTTCTTCCAAGTGCTTTTTAAAAGGCTCTTCATTCATCAAATGAAAATTTGTTCCTTTCTTTACCTTTCAAAACGGTCGTTTTGAGAAAATGGTATCATTTATACGTATTTCTTGCAAGCATAACGTTTTCAAGCCGCAGTCCCGGGATGAGAAATTTCGTGATTCAAGCGACTCATTTAGTTGTTCCCCCGAGGGTTTTTTTTTGGAAGCCTGTTAGTTTTTATTGTAAATTTGTGTTACTCTTTTCATTTCCAAACGGCAGTTATTGGGAAAACTTTCGTATTCAAAAGTATTTCTATCAAACATCAAATTTTTCATCCGCAGTACCGGGATGAGAAATTTTTGTGATTGAATTGTGGTGTTTAGTTTTAACCTCAGTGGTTTTTTTGAAGCTTAAAATTCATTTAATGAATATTTGGTCGCCTTTCTTCCTTTCAAAGCACTCGCTATTATAAAAGTTTCGTTAATATATGTATTTTTTAAACATTATAATTTTCCTCCGCAGTCCCGGGATTAAAAATTTCGCGAATCAATTCTTGTCTAAATTTTTCTTCCAAGTGCTTTTTTAAAAGCTTTTTAATTCATCAAATGAAAATTTGTTCTTTCTTTACTATTCAAAACGGTCGTTTTTGAGATAATGGTATCATTTATACGTATTTTTTGCAAGCATTAAGTTTTCCAGCCGCAGTCCCGGGATGAGAAATTTCGTGATTCAAGCGACTCATTTAGTTGTTCCCCCGAGGTTTTTTAAAAAGACTGTTAGTTTTAATTGTAAATTTGTGTGACTCTTTTCATTTCCAAACGGCAGTTATTGGGAAAATTTTCGTATTCATACGTTTTTCTTGCAAACAAAATTTTTCATCCGCAGTACCGGGATGAGAAATTTTGTGATTGAATTGTGGCGTTTAGTTTTTACCTTAACGGTTTTTTAAATCTTAAAATTCATTGAATGAATATTTGGTTGCCTCCCTTCCTTTCAAAGCAGTCGTTGTTATAAAAGTTTCGTTAATATACGTACTTTTTAAACATAATAATTTTCCTTCGAGGTCCCGGGATGAGAAATTTCGTGAATCAATTTTCGTGTAAGTTTTTCTTCCAAGCATTTTTCTAAAAGCTTTTCATTCATCAAATGAAAATTTGTTCTTTCTTTACCATTCAAAACGGTCGTTTTTGAGAAAATGGTATCATTTATACGTATTTCTTGCAAGCATAACGTTTTCCAGCCGCAGTCCGGGATGAGAAATTTCGTGATTCAAACGACTCGTTTCGTTGTTCCCCGAGGGTTTTTTTGAAAGCCTATTAGTTTTAACTGTAAATTTGTGTGACTCTTTTCATTTCCAAACGGCAGTTATTGGGAAAATTTTCGTATTCATACGTTTTTTTATCAAACATCAAATTTTTCATCCGCAGTACCGGGATGAGAAATTTTGTGATTGAATTGTGGCGTTTAGTTTTAACCTCAGCGGTTTTTTGAAGCTTAAAATTCATTTAATGAATATTTGGTCGCCTTTCTTCCTTTCAAAGCACTCGCTATTATAAAAGTTTCGTTATATACGTATTTTTTAAACATAATAATTTCCTCCGCAGTCCCGGGATTAAAAATTTCGCGAATCAATTCTTGTCTAAATTTTTCTTCCAAGTGCTTTTTTAAAAGCTTTTCATTCATCAAATGAAAATTTGTTTTTTCTTTACCATTCAAAACGGTCGTTTTTGAGATAATGGTATCATTTATACGTATTTTTTGCAAGCATTAAGTTTTCCAGCCGCAGTCCCGGGATGAGAAATTTCGTGATTCAAGCGACTCGTTTAGTTGTTCCCCCGACGTTTTTTTAAAAAGACTGTTAGTTTTAATTGTAAATTTGTGTGACTCTTTCATTTCCAAACGGCAGTTATTGGGAAAATTTTCGTATTCATACGTTTTTCTTGCAAACAAAATTTTTCATCCGCAGTACCGGGATGAGAAATTTTGTGATTGAATTGTGGCGTTTAGTTTTTACCTCAGCGGTTTTTTAAATCTTAAAATTCATTGAATGAATATTTGGTCGCCTCCCTTCCTTTCAAAGCAGTCGCTGTTATAAAAGTTTCGTTAATATACGTACTTTTTAAACATAATGATTTTCCTCCGCAGTCCCGGGGTGAGAAATTTCGTGAATCAATTTTCGTGTAAGTTTTTCTTCCAAGTATTTTTCTAAAAGCTTTTCATTCATCAAATGAAAATTTGTTCTTTCTTTACCATTCAAAACGGTCGTTTTTGAGAAAATGGTATCATTTATACGTATTTCTTCTGCAAAGC
>NW_027287111.1:0-120844 GCF_022747635.1 Hetaerina americana
GTCTTTCAGGATTTATTCTGGGTTTTATTTTATTTATTTGATGAAAATGAACAACAATAGACACAATGGAAACATTTTTGTTTGATTTGTGTTCAGTGAGATTTTCACCTAGAACCCAAAGGGGGGGGGGGGTATTGGTACTTTTCATGGAAAAATGTGAAAAATTAAAATTTCTAAAAATGAAATAAATGCCTTCTATATACCTCAAACATTCACTCTAAAACAGAAGATTGCTGTTTTTCGCAATATTTTTTGAAATTTGGGCTCTTTTAGCAACGTTAACACTTACGCTGAAGCATCTTTTATGCTCATTTCTTGCCTTTCAGGATTTATTCTGGGTTTTATTTTGTTTATTTGATGAAAATGTACAACAATACACACCATGGAAACATTTTTTTTGAATTGTGTCGAGTGAGATTTTCACCTAGAACCAAAAGGGGGGGGGTATTGGTACTTTTCATGGAAAAATGTGAAAAATTAAAATTTCTAAAAATGAAATAAATGCCTTCTATATACCTCAAACATTCACTCTAAAACAGAGGATTGCTGTTTTTCGCAATATTTTTTGAAATTTGGGCTCTTTTAGCAACCTTAACACTTGCGCTGAAGCATCTTTTATGCTCATTTCTTGTCTTTCAGGATTTATTCTGGGTTTTATTTTATTTATTTGATGAAAATGAACAACAATAGACACAATGGAAACATTTTTGTTTGATTTGTGTTCAGTGAGATTTTCACCTAGAACCCAAAGGGGGGGGGGGTATTGGTACTTTTCATGGAAAAATGTGAAAAATTAAAATTTCTAAAAATGAAATAAATGCCTTCTATATACCTCAAACATTCACTCTAAAACAGAAGATTGTTGTTTTCCGCAATATTTTTTAAAATTTGGGCTCTTTTAGCAACATTAACACGTGCCTGAAGCATCTTTTATGCTCATTTCTTGTCTTTCAGTATTTATTCTGGGTTTTATTTTGTTTATTTGATGAAAATGAAAAACAATACACACCATGGAAACATTTTTGTTTGATTTGTGTCGAGTAAGATTTTCACCAAGAACCCAAAGGGGGGTATTGGTACTTTTCATGGAAAAATGTGAAAAATTAAAATTTCTAAAAATGAAATAAATGCCTTCTATATACCTCAAACATTCACTCTAAAACAGAAGATTGCTGTTTTTTGCAATATTTTTTGAAATTTGGGCTCTTTTAGCAACGTTAACACTTACGCTGAAGCATCTTTTATGCTCATTTCTTGCCTTTCAGGATTTATTCTGGGTTTTATTTTGTTTATTTGATGAAAATGTACAACAATAAACACCATGGAAACATTTTTGTTTGATTTGTGTCGAGTGAGATTTTCACCTAGAACCAAAAGGGGGGGGTATTGGTACTTTTCATGGAAAAATGTGAAAAATTAAAATTTCTAAAAATGAAATAAATGCCTTCTATATACCTCAAACATTCACTCTAAAACCGAAGATTGTTGTTTTTCGCAATATTTTTTGAAATTTGGGCTCTTTTAGCAACATTAATACATGCGCTGAAGCATCTTTTATGCTCATTTCTTGTCTTTCAGGATTTATTCTGGGTTTTATTTTATTTATTTGATGAAAATGAACAACAATACACACCATGGAAACTTTTTTGTTTGATTTGTTGCGAGTGAGATTTTCACCTAGAACCCAAAGGGGGGGTATTGGGACTTTTCATGGAAAAATGTAAAAATTAAAATTTCTAAAAATAAAATAAATGCCTTCTATACACCTCAAAAATTCACTCTAAAACAGAAGATTGTTGTTTTTCGCAATATTTTTTGAAATTTGGGCTCTTTTAGCAACATTAACACTTGCGCTGAAGCTTCTTTTATGCTCATTTTTTGGCTTTCAGGATTTATTCTGGGTTTTATTTTGTTTATTTGATGAAAATGAACAACAATACACACCATGGAAACATTTTTGTTTGATTTGTTGCGAGTGAGATTTTCACCTAGAACCCAAAGGGGGGGTATTGGGACTTTTCATGGAAAAATGTAAAAAATTAAAATTTCTAAAAATTAAATAAATGCCTTTTATATACCTCAAACATTCACTCTAAAACAGAGGATTGCTGTTTTTCGCAATATTTTTTGAAATTTGGGCTCTTTTAGCAACCTTAACACTTGCGCTGAAGCATCTTTTATGCTCATTTCTTGTCTTTCAGGATTTATTCTGGGTTTTATTTTATTTATTTGATGAAAATGAACAACAATAGACACAATGGAAACATTTTTGTTTGATTTGTGTTCAGTGAGATTTTCACCTAGAACCCAAAGGGGGGGGGGGTATTGGTACTTTTCATGGAAAAATGTGAAAAATTAAAATTTCTAAAAATGAAATAAATGCCTTCTATATACCTCAAACATTCACTCTAAAACAGAAGATTGCTGTTTTTCGCAATATTTTTTGAAATTTGGGCTCTTTTAGCAACGTTAACACTTACGCTGAAGCATCTTTTATGCTCATTTCTTGCCTTTCAGGATTTATTCTGGGTTTTATTTTGTTTATTTGATGAAAATGTACAACAATACACACCATGGAAACATTTTTTTTGAATTGTGTCGAGTGAGATTTTCACCTAGAACCAAAAGGGGGGGGTATTGGTACTTTTCATGGAAAAATGTGAAAAATTAAAATTTCTAAAAATGAAATAAATGCCTTCTATATACCTCAAACATTCACTCTAAAACCGAAGATTGTTGTTTTTCGCAATATTTTTTGAAATTTGGGCTCTTTTAGCAACGTTAACACTTGCGCTGAAGCATCTTTTATGCTCATTTCTTGTCTTTCAGGATTTGTTCTGGGTTTTATTTTGTTTATTTGATGAAAATGAACAACAATACACACCATGGAAACATTTCCGTTTTATTTGTGTCGAGTGAGATTTTCACCTAGAACCCAAAGGGGGGGTATTGGCTCTTTTCATGGAAAAATGTGAAAAATTAAAATTCTAAAAATGAAATAAATGCCTTCTATACACTTCAAACATTCACTCTAAAACAGAAGATTGCTGTTTTTCGCAATATTTTTTGAAATTTGGGCTCTTTAATAACGTTAACACTTGCGCTGAAGCATCTTTTATGCTCATTTCTTGTCTTTCAGGATTAATTCTGGATTTTCTTTTGTTTATATGATGAAAATGAACAACAATACACAGCATGGAAACATTTTTTTTTTATGTGTCGCGAGTGAGATTTTCACCTAGAACCCAAAGAAGGGGTCTTGGCACTTTTCATGGAAAAATGTAAAAAATTAAAATTTCTAAAAATAAAATAATTGCCTTCTATGCACCTCAAACACTCACTCTTAAACAGAAGATTGTTGTTTTCCGCAATATTTTTTAAAATTTGGGCTCTTTTAGCAACATTAACACGTGCCTGAAGCATCTTTTATGCTCATTTCTTGTCTTTCAGGATTTGTTCTGGGTTTTATTTTGTTTATTTGATGAAAATGAAAAACAATACACACCATGGAAACATTTTTGTTTGATTTGTGTCGCGTAAGATTTTCACCTAGAACCCAAAGGGGGGTATTGGTACTTTTCATGGAAAAATGTGAAAAATTAAAATTTCTAAAAATGAAATAAATGCCTTCTATACACCTCAAACATTCACTCTAAAACAGAAGATTGCTGTTTTTCGCAATATTTTTTGAAATTTGGGCTCTTTTAGCAACGTTAACACTTACGCTGAAGCATTTTTATGCTCATTTCTTGTCTTTCAGGATTTGTTCTGGGTTTTATTTTGTTTATTTGATGAAAATGAACAACAATACACACCATGGAAACATTTTTGTTTGATTTGTGTAGAGTGAGATTTTCACCTAGAACCCAAAGGGGGGGGGGGATTGGTACTTTTCATGGAAAAATGTGAAAAATTAAAATTTCTAAAAATGAAATAAATGCCTTCTATATACCTCAAACATTCACTCTAAAACAGAAGATTGTGATTTTTCGCAATATTTTTTGAAATTTGGGCTCTTTTAGCAACGTTAACACTTGCGCTGAAGCATCTTTTATGCTCATTTCTTGTCTTTCAGGATTTATTCTGGGTTTTATTTTGTTTATTTGATGAAAATGAACAACAATACACACAATGGAAACATTTTTGTTTGATTTGTGTTCAGTGAGATTTTCACCTAGAACCCAAAGGGGGGGGGGTATTGGTACTTTTCATGGAAAAATGTGAAAAATTAAAAATTCTAAAAATGAAATAAATGCCTTCTATATACCTCAAACATTCACTCTAAAACAGAAGATTGCTGTTTTTCGCAATATTTTTTGAAATTTGGGCTCTTTTAGCAACGTTAACACTTGCGCTGAAGATCTTTTATGCTCATTTCTTGTCTTTCAGGATTTATTCTGGGTTTTATTTTATTTATTTGATGAAAATGAACAACAATACACACCATGGAAACTTTTTTGTTTGATTTGTTGCGAGTGAGATTTTCACCTAGAACCCAAAGGGGGGGTATTAGGACTTTTCATGGAAAAATGTAAAAATTAAAATTTCTATAAATAAAATAAATGCCTTCTATACACCTCAAAAATTCACTCTAAAACAGAAGATTGTTGTTTTTCGCAATATTTTTTGAAATTTGGGCTCTTTTAGCAACATTAACACTTGCGCTGAAGCTTCTTTTATGCTCATTTTTTGGCTTTGAGGATTTATTCTGGGTTTTATTTTGTTTATTTGATGAAAATGAACAACAATACACACCATGGAAACATTTTTGTTTGATTGGTGTCGAGTGAGATTTTCACCTAGAACCCAAAGGGGGGGGTATTGGCACTTTTCATGGAAAAATGTGAAAAATTAAAATTTCTAAAAATGAAAAAAATGCCTTCTATACACCTCAAACATTCACTCTAAAACAGAAGATTGCTGTTTTTCGCAATATTTTTTGAAATTTGGGCTCTTTTAGCAACGTTAACACTTACGCTGAAGCATTTTTATGCTCATTTCTTGTCTCTCAGGATTTATTCTGGGTTTTATTTTGTTTATTTGATGAATGTGAACAACAATACACACCATGGAAACATTTTTTTTTTATTTGTGATCAGTGAGATTTTCACCTAGAACCCAAGGGGGGCATTGGCACTTTTCATGGAAAAATGTGAAAAATTAAAATTTCTAAAAATTAAATAAATGCCTTCTATATACCTCAAACATTCACTCTAAAACAGAAGATTGCTGTTTTTCGCAATATTTTTTGAAATTTGGGCTCTTTTAGCAACGTTAACACTTACGCTGAAGCATCTTTTATGCTCATTTCTTGCCTTTCAGGATTTATTCTGGGTTTTATTTTGTTTATTTGATGAAAATGTACAACAATACACAACATGGAAACATTTTTTTTGAATTGTGTCGAGTGAGATTTTCACCTAGAACCAAAAGGGGGGGGTATTGGTACTTTTCATGGAAAAATGTGAAAAATTAAAATTTCTAAAAATGAAATAAATGCCTTCTATATACCTCAAACATTCACTCTAAAACCGAAGATTGTTGTTTTTCGCAATATTTTTTGAAATTTGGGCTCTTTTAGCAACGTTAACACTTGCGCTGAAGCATCTTTTATGCTCATTTCTTGTCTTTCAGGATTTGTTCTGGGTTTTATTTTGTTTATTTGATGAAAATGAACAACAATACACACCATGGAAACATTTCCGTTTTATTTGTGTCGAGTGAGATTTTCACCTAGAACCCAAAGGGGGGGGTATTGGCTCTTTTCATGGAAAAATGTGAAAAATTAAAATTCTAAAAATGAAATAAATGCCTTCTATACACTTCAAACATTCACTCTAAAACAGAAGATTGCTGTTTTTCGCAATATTTTTTGAAATTTGGGCTCTTTAATAACGTTAACACTTGCGCTGAAGCATCTTTTATGCTCATTTCTTGTCTTTCAGGATTAATTCTGGATTTTCTTTTGTTTATATGATGAAAATGAACAACAATACACAGCATGGAAACATTTTTTTTTGATGTGTTGCGAGTGAGATTTTCACCTAGAACCCAAAGAAGGGGTCTTGGCACTTTTCATGGAAAAATGTAAAAAATTAAAATTTCTAAAAATAAAATAATTGCCTTCTATGCACCTCAAACATTCACTCTAAAACAGAAGATTGTTGTTTTCCGCAATATTTTTTGAAATTTGGGCTCTTTTAGCAACATTAACACGTGCCTGAAGCATCTTTTATGCTCATTTCTTGTCTTTCAGTATTTATTCTGGGTTTTATTTTGTTTATTTGATGAAAATGAAAAACAATACACACCATGGAAACATTTTTGTTTGATTTGTGTCGAGTAAGATTTTCACCAAGAACCCAAAGGGGGGTATTGGTACTTTTCATGGAAAAATGTGAAAAATTAAAATTTCTAAAAATGAAATAAATGCCTTCTATATACCTCAAACATTCACTCTAAAACAGAAGATTGCTGTTTTTTGCAATATTTTTTGAAATTTGGGCTCTTTTAGCAACGTTAACACTTACGCTGAAGCATCTTTTATGCTCATTTCTTGCCTTTCAGGATTTATTCTGGGTTTTATTTTGTTTATTTGATGAAAATGTACAACAATACACACCATGGAAACATTTTTGTTTGATTTGTGTCGAGTGAGATTTTCACCTAGAACCAAAAGGGGGGGGTATTGGTACTTTTCATGGAAAAATGTGAAAAATTAAAATTTCTAAAAATGAAATAAATGCCTTCTATATACCTCAAACATTCACTCTAAAACCGAAGATTGTTGTTTTTCGCAATATTTTTTGAAATTTGGGCTCTTTTAGCAACATTAATACATGCGCTGAAGCATCTTTTATGCTCATTTCTTGTCTTTCAGGATTTATTCTGGGTTTTATTTTATTTATTTGATGAAAATGAACAACAATACACACCATGGAAACTTTTTTGTTTGATTTGTTGTGAGTGAGATTTTCACCTAGAACCCAAAGGGGGGGTATTGGGACTTTTCATGGAAAAATGTAAAAATTAAAATTTCTAAAAATAAAATAAATGCCTTCTATACACCTCAAAAATTCACTCTAAAACAGAAGATTGTTGTTTTTCGCAATATTTTTTGAAATTTGGGCTCTTTTAGCAACATTAACACTTGCGCTGAAGCTTCTTTTATGCTCATTTTTTGGCTTTCAGGATTTATTCTGGGTTTTATTTTGTTTATTTGATGAAAATGAACAACAATACACACCATGGAAACATTTTTGTTTGATTTGTTGCGAGTGAGATTTTCACCTAGAACCCAAAGGGGGGGTATTGGGACTTTTCATGGAAAAATGTAAAAAATTAAAATTTCTAAAAATTAAATAAATGCCTTTTATATACCTCAAACATTCACTCTAAAACAGAGGATTGCTGTTTTTCGCAATATTTTTTGAAATTTGGGCTCTTTTAGCAACCTTAACACTTGCGCTGAAGCATCTTTTATGCTCATTTCTTGTCTTTCAGGATTTATTCTGGGTTTTATTTTATTTATTTGATGAAAATGAACAACAATAGACACAATGGAAACATTTTTGTTTGATTTGTGTTCAGTGAGATTTTCACCTAGAACCCAAAGGGGGGGGGGGTATTGGTACTTTTCATGGAAAAATGTGAAAAATTAAAATTTCTAAAAATGAAATAAATGCCTTCTATATACCTCAAACATTCACTCTAAAACAGAAGATTGCTGTTTTTCGCAATATTTTTTGAAATTTAAGCTCTTTTAGCAACGTTAACACTTACGCTGAAGCATCTTTTATGCTCATTTCTTGCCTTTCAGGATTTATTCTGGGTTTTATTTTGTTTATTTGATGAAAATGTACAACAATACACACCATGGAAACATTTTTTTTGAATTGTGTCGAGTGAGATTTTCACCTAGAACCAAAAGGGGGGGGTATTGGTACTTTTCATGGAAAAATGTGAAAAATTAAAATTTCTAAAAATGAAATAAATGCCTTCTATATACCTCAAACATTCACTCTAAAACCGAAGATTGTTGTTTTTCGCAATTTTTTTTGAAATTTGGGCTCTTTTAGCAACGTTAACACTTGCGCTGAAGCATCTTTTATGCTCATTTCTTGTCTTTCAGGATTTGTTCTGGGTTTTATTTTGTTTATTTGATGAAAATGAACAACAATACACACCATGGAAACATTTCCGTTTTATTTGTGTCGAGTGAGATTTTCACCTAGAACCCAAAGGGGGGGTATTGGCTCTTTTCATGGAAAAATGTGAAAAATTAAAATTCTAAAAATGAAATAAATGCCTTCTATACACTTCAAACATTCACTCTAAAACAGAAGATTGCTGTTTTTCGCAATATTTTTTGAAATTTGGGCTCTTTAATAACGTTAACACTTGCGCTGAAGCATCTTTTATGCTCATTTCTTGTCTTTCAGGATTAATTCTGGATTTTCTTTTGTTTATATGATGAAAATGAACAACAATACACAGCATGGAAACATTTTTTTTTTATGTGTCGCGAGTGAGATTTTCACCTAGAACCCAAAGAAGGGGTCTTGGCACTTTTCATGGAAAAATGTAAAAAATTAAAATTTCTAAAAATAAAATAATTGCCTTCTATGCACCTCAAACACTCACTCTTAAACAGAAGATTGTTGTTTTCCGCAATATTTTTTAAAATTTGGGCTCTTTTAGCAACATTAACACGTGCCTGAAGCATCTTTTATGCTCATTTCTTGTCTTTCAGGATTTGTTCTGGGTTTTATTTTGTTTATTTGATGAAAATGAAAAACAATACACACCATGGAAACATTTTTGTTTGATTTGTGTCGCGTAAGATTTTCACCTAGAACCCAAAGGGGGGTATTGGTACTTTTCATGGAAAAATGTGAAAAATTAAAATTTCTAAAAATGAAATAAATGCCTTCTATACACCTCAAACATTCACTCTAAAACAGAAGATTGCTGTTTTTCGCAATATTTTTTGAAATTTGGGCTCTTTTAGCAACGTTAACACTTACGCTGAAGCATTTTTATGCTCATTTCTTGTCTTTCAGGATTTATTCTGGGTTTTATTTTGTTTATTTGATGAATGTGAACAACAATACACACCATGGAAACATTTTTTTTTTTATTTGTGTTCAGTGAGATTTTCACCTAGAACCCAAGGGGGGCATTGGCACTTTTCATGGAAAAATGTAAAAAATTAAAATTTCTAAAAATTAAATAAATGCCTTCTATATACCTCAAACATTCACTCTAAAACAGAGGATTGCTGTTTTTCGCAATATTTTTTGAAATTTGGGCTCTTTTAGCAACCTTAACACTTGCGCTGAAGCATCTTTTATGCTCATTTCTTGTCTTTCAGGATTTATTCTGGGTTTTATTTTATTTATTTGATGAAAATGAACAACAATAGACACAATGGAAACATTTTTGTTTGATTTGTGTTCAGTGAGATTTTCACCTAGAACCCAAAGGGGGGGGGGGTATTGGTACTTTTCATGGAAAAATGTGAAAAATTAAAATTTCTAAAAATGAAATAAATGCCTTCTATATACCTCAAACATTCACTCTAAAACAGAAGATTGCTGTTTTTCGCAATATTTTTTGAAATTTGGGCTCTTTTAGCAACGTTAACACTTACGCTGAAGCATCTTTTATGCTCATTTCTTGCCTTTCAGGATTTATTCTGGGTTTTATTTTGTTTATTTGATGAAAATGTACAACAATACACACCATGGAAACATTTTTTTTGAATTGTGTCGAGTGAGATTTTCACCTAGAACCAAAAGGGGGGGGTATTGGTACTTTTCATGGAAAAATGTGAAAAATTAAAATTTCTAAAAATGAAATAAATGCCTTCTATATACCTCAAACATTCACTCTAAAACAGAGGATTGCTGTTTTTCGCAATATTTTTTGAAATTTGGGCTCTTTTAGCAACCTTAACACTTGCGCTGAAGCATCTTTTATGCTCATTTCTTGTCTTTCAGGATTTATTCTGGGTTTTATTTTATTTATTTGATGAAAATGAACAACAATAGACACAATGGAAACATTTTTGTTTGATTTGTGTTCAGTGAGATTTTCACCTAGAACCCAAAGGGGGGGGGGGTATTGGTACTTTTCATGGAAAAATGTGAAAAATTAAAATTTCTAAAAATGAAATAAATGCCTTCTATATACCTCAAACATTCACTCTAAAACAGAAGATTGTTGTTTTCCGCAATATTTTTTAAAATTTGGGCTCTTTTAGCAACATTAACACGTGCCTGAAGCATCTTTTATGCTCATTTCTTGTCTTTCAGTATTTATTCTGGGTTTTATTTTGTTTATTTGATGAAAATGAAAAACAATACACACCATGGAAACATTTTTGTTTGATTTGTGTCGAGTAAGATTTTCACCAAGAACCCAAAGGGGGGTATTGGTACTTTTCATGGAAAAATGTGAAAAATTAAAATTTCTAAAAATGAAATAAATGCCTTCTATATACCTCAAACATTCACTCTAAAACAGAAGATTGCTGTTTTTTGCAATATTTTTTGAAATTTGGGCTCTTTTAGCAACGTTAACACTTACGCTGAAGCATCTTTTATGCTCATTTCTTGCCTTTCAGGATTTATTCTGGGTTTTATTTTGTTTATTTGATGAAAATGTACAACAATACACACCATGGAAACATTTTTGTTTGATTTGTGTCGAGTGAGATTTTCACCTAGAACCAAAAGGGGGGGGTATTGGTACTTTTCATGGAAAAATGTGAAAAATTAAAATTTCTAAAAATGAAATAAATGCCTTCTATATACCTCAAACATTCACTCTAAAACCGAAGATTGTTGTTTTTCGCAATATTTTTTGAAATTTGGGCTCTTTTAGCAACATTAATACATGCGCTGAAGCATCTTTTATGCTCATTTCTTGTCTTTCAGGATTTATTCTGGGTTTTATTTTATTTATTTGATGAAAATGAACAACAATACACACCATGGAAACTTTTTTGTTTGATTTGTTGCGAGTGAGATTTTCACCTAGAACCCAAAGGGGGGGTATTGGGACTTTTCATGGAAAAATGTAAAAATTAAAATTTCTAAAAATAAAATAAATGCCTTCTATACACCTCAAAAATTCACTCTAAAACAGAAGATTGTTGTTTTTCGCAATATTTTTTGAAATTTGGGCTCTTTTAGCAACATTAACACTTGCGCTGAAGCTTCTTTTATGCTCATTTTTTGGCTTTCAGGATTTATTCTGGGTTTTATTTTGTTTATTTGATGAAAATGAACAACAATACACACCATGGAAACATTTTTGTTTGATTTGTTGCGAGTGAGATTTTCACCTAGAACCCAAAGGGGGGGTATTGGGACTTTTCATGGAAAAATGTAAAAAATTAAAATTTCTAAAAATTAAATAAATGCCTTTTATATACCTCAAACATTCACTCTAAAACAGAGGATTGCTGTTTTTCGCAATATTTTTTGAAATTTGGGCTCTTTTAGCAACCTTAACACTTGCGCTGAAGCATCTTTTATGCTCATTTCTTGTCTTTCAGGATTTATTCTGGGTTTTATTTTATTTATTTGATGAAAATGAACAACAATAGACACAATGGAAACATTTTTGTTTGATTTGTGTTCAGTGAGATTTTCACCTAGAACCCAAAGGGGGGGGGGTATTGGTACTTTTCATGGAAAAATGTGAAAAATTAAAATTTCTAAAAATGAAATAAATGCCTTCTATATACCTCAAACATTCACTCTAAAACAGAAGATTGCTGTTTTTCGCAATATTTTTTGAAATTTGGGCTCTTTTAGCAACGTTAACACTTACGCTGAAGCATCTTTTATGCTCATTTCTTGCCTTTCAGGATTTATTCTGGGTTTTATTTTGTTTATTTGATGAAAATGTACAACAATACACACCATGGAAACATTTTTTTTGAATTGTGTCGAGTGAGATTTTCACCTAGAACCAAAAGGGGGGGGTATTGGTACTTTTCATGGAAAAATGTGAAAAATTAAAATTTCTAAAAATGAAATAAATGCCTTCTATATACCTCAAACATTCACTCTAAAACCGAAGATTGTTGTTTTTCGCAATTTTTTTTGAAATTTGGGCTCTTTTAGCAACGTTAACACTTGCGCTGAAGCATCTTTTATGCTCATTTCTTGTCTTTCAGGATTTGTTCTGGGTTTTATTTTGTTTATTTGATGAAAATGAACAACAATACACACCATGGAAACATTTCCGTTTTATTTGTGTCGAGTGAGATTTTCACCTAGAACCCAAAGGGGGGGTATTGGCTCTTTTCATGGAAAAATGTGAAAAATTAAAATTCTAAAAATGAAATAAATGCCTTCTATACACTTCAAACATTCACTCTAAAACAGAAGATTGCTGTTTTTCGCAATATTTTTTGAAATTTGGGCTCTTTAATAACGTTAACACTTGCGCTGAAGCATCTTTTATGCTCATTTCTTGTCTTTCAGGATTAATTCTGGATTTTCTTTTGTTTATATGATGAAAATGAACAACAATACACAGCATGGAAACATTTTTTTTTTATGTGTCGCGAGTGAGATTTTCACCTAGAACCCAAAGAAGGGGTCTTGGCACTTTTCATGGAAAAATGTAAAAAATTAAAATTTCTAAAAATAAAATAATTGCCTTCTATGCACCTCAAACACTCACTCTTAAACAGAAGATTGTTGTTTTCCGCAATATTTTTTAAAATTTGGGCTCTTTTAGCAACATTAACACGTGCCTGAAGCATCTTTTATGCTCATTTCTTGTCTTTCAGGATTTGTTCTGGGTTTTATTTTGTTTATTTGATGAAAATGAAAAACAATACACACCATGGAAACATTTTTGTTTGATTTGTGTCGCGTAAGATTTTCACCTAGAACCCAAAGGGGGGTATTGGTACTTTTCATGGAAAAATGTGAAAAATTAAAATTTCTAAAAATGAAATAAATGCCTTCTATACACCTCAAACATTCACTCTAAAACAGAAGATTGCTGTTTTTCGCAATATTTTTTGAAATTTGGGCTCTTTTAGCAACGTTAACACTTACGCTGAAGCATTTTTATGCTCATTTCTTGTCTTTCAGGATTTATTCTGGGTTTTATTTTGTTTATTTGATGAATGTGAACAACAATACACACCATGGAAACATTTTTTTTTTTATTTGTGTTCAGTGAGATTTTCACCTAGAACCCAAGGGGGGCATTGGCACTTTTCATGGAAAAATGTAAAAAATTAAAATTTCTAAAAATTAAATAAATGCCTTCTATATACCTCAAACATTCACTCTAAAACAGAGGATTGCTGTTTTTCGCAATATTTTTTGAAATTTGGGCTCTTTTAGCAACCTTAACACTTGCGCTGAAGCATCTTTTATGCTCATTTCTTGTCTTTCAGGATTTATTCTGGGTTTTATTTTATTTATTTGATGAAAATGAACAACAATAGACACAATGGAAACATTTTTGTTTGATTTGTGTTCAGTGAGATTTTCACCTAGAACCCAAAGGGGGGGGGGGGTATTGGTACTTTTCATGGAAAAATGTGAAAAATTAAAATTTCTAAAAATGAAATAAATGCCTTCTATATACCTCAAACATTCACTCTAAAACAGAAGATTGCTGTTTTTCGCAATATTTTTTGAAATTTGGGCTCTTTTAGCAACGTTAACACTTACGCTGAAGCATCTTTTATGCTCATTTCTTGCCTTTCAGGATTTATTCTGGGTTTTATTTTGTTTATTTGATGAAAATGTACAACAATACACACCATGGAAACATTTTTTTTGAATTGTGTCGAGTGAGATTTTCACCTAGAACCAAAAGGGGGGGGTATTGGTACTTTTCATGGAAAAATGTGAAAAATTAAAATTTCTAAAAATGAAATAAATGCCTTCTATATACCTCAAACATTCACTCTAAAACCGAAGATTGTTGTTTTTCGCAATATTTTTTGAAATTTGGGCTCTTTTAGCAACGTTAACACTTGCGCTGAAGCATCTTTTATGCTCATTTCTTGTCTTTCAGGATTTGTTCTGGGTTTTATTTTGTTTATTTGATGAAAATGAACAACAATACACACCATGGAAACATTTCCGTTTTATTTGTGTCGAGTGAGATTTTCACCTAGAACCCAAAGGGGGGGTATTGGCTCTTTTCATGGAAAAATGTGAAAAATTAAAATTCTAAAAATGAAATAAATGCCTTCTATACACTTCAAACATTCACTCTAAAACAGAAGATTGCTGTTTTTCGCAATATTTTTTGAAATTTGGGCTCTTTAATAACGTTAACACTTGCGCTGAAGCATCTTTTATGCTCATTTCTTGTCTTTCAGGATTAATTCTGGATTTTCTTTTGTTTATATGATGAAAATGAACAACAATACACACCATGGAAACATTTTTTTTTTATGTGTTGCGAGTGAGATTTTCACCTAGAACCCAAAGAAGGGGTCTTGGCACTTTTCATGGAAAAATTTAAAAAATTAAAATTTCTAAAAATAAAATAATTGCCTTCTATGCACCTCAAACATTCACTCTTAAACAGAAGATTGTTGTTTTCCGCAATATTTTTTAAAATTTGGGCTCTTTTAGCAACATTAACACGTGCCTGAAGCATCTTTTATGCTCATTTCTTGTCTTTCAGGATTTGTTCTGGGTTTTATTTTGTTTATTTGATGAAAATGAAAAACAATACACACCATGGAAACATTTTTGTTTGATTTGTGTCGAGTAAGATTTTCACCTAGAACCCAAAGGGGGGTATTGGTACTTTTCATGGAAAAATGTGAAAAATTAAAATTTCTAAAAATGAAATAAATGCCTTCTATATACCTCAAACATTCACTCTAAAACAGAAGATTGCTGTTTTTCGCAATATTTTTTGAAATTTGGGCTCTTTTAGCAACGTTAACACTTACGCTGAAGCATCTTTTATGCTCATTTCTTGCCTTTCAGGATTTATTCTGGGTTTTATTTTGTTTATTTGATGAAAATGTACAACAATACACACCATGGAAACATTTTTGTTTGATTTGTGTCGAGTGAGATTTTCACCTAGAACCAAAAGGGGGGGGTATTGGTACTTTTCATGGAAAAATGTGAAAAATTAAAATTTCTAAAAATGAAATAAATGCCTTCTATATACCTCAAACATTCACTCTAAAACCGAAGATTGTTGTTTTTCGCAATATTTTTTGAAATTTGGGCTCTTTTAGCAACATTAACACATGCGCTGAAGCATCTTTTATGCTCATTTCTTGTCTTTCAGGATTTATTCTGGGTTTTATTTTGTTTATTTGATGAAAATGAACAACAATACACACCATGGAAACATTTTTGTTTGATTTGTGTCGAGTGAGATTTTCACCTAGAACCAAAAGGTATTGGTACTTTTCATGGAAAAATGTGAAAAATTAAAATTTCTAAAAATGAAATAAATGCCTTCTATATACCTCAAACATTCACTCTAAAACCGAAGATTGTTGTTTTTCGCAATATTTTTTGAAATTTGGGCTCCTTTAGCAACGTTAACACTTGCGCTGAAGCATCTTTTATGCTCATTTCTTGTCTTTCAGGATTTGTTCTGGGTTTTATTTTGTTTATTTGATGAAAATGAACAACAATACACACCATGGAAACATTTTTTTTTGATTTTTTGCGAGTGAGATTTTCACCTAGAACCCAAAGAAGGGGTTTTGGCACTTTTCATGGAAAAATGTAAAAAATTAAAATTTCTAAAAATAAAATAAATGCCTTCTATGCACCTCAAACATTCACTCTAAAACAGAAGATTGTTGTTTTCCGCAATATTTTTTAAAATTTGGGCTCTTTTAGCAACATTAACACGTGCACTGAAGCTTCTTTTATGCTCATTTCTTGTCTTTCAGGATTTGTTCTGGGTTTTATTTTGTTTATTTGATGAAAATGAACAACAATACACACCATGGAAACATTTTTGTTTGATTTGTGTCGAGTGAGATTTTCACCTAGAACCCAAAGGGGGGGGTATTGGTACTTTTCATGGAAAAATGTGAAAAATTAAAATTTCTAAAAATGAAATAAATGCCTTCTATACACCTCAAACATTCACTCTAAAACAGAAGATTGTGATTTTACGCAATATTTTTTGAAATTTGGGCTCTTTTAGCAACGTTAACACTTGCGCTGAAGCATCTTTTATGCTCATTTCTTGTCTTTCAGGATTTATTCTGGGTTTTATTTTGTTTATTTGATGAAAATGAACAACAATAGACACAATGGAAACATTTTTGTTTGATTTGTGTTCAGTGAGATTTTCACCTAGAACCCAAAGGGGGGGGGGTATTGGTACTTTTCATGGAAAAATGTGAAAAATTAAAATTTCTAAAAATGAAATAAATGCCTTCTATATACCTCAAACATTCACTCTAAAACAGAAGATTGCTGTTTTTCGCAATATTTTTTGAAATTTGGGCTCTTTTAGCAACGTTAACACTTACGCTGAAGCATCTTTTATGCTCATTTCTTGCCTTTCAGGATTTATTCTGGGTTTTATTTTGTTTATTTGATGAAAATGTACAACAATACACACCATGGAAACATTTTTTTTGAATTGTGTCGAGTGAGATTTTCACCTAGAACCAAAAGGGGGGGGTATTGGTACTTTTCATGGAAAAATGTGAAAAATTAAAATTTCTAAAAATGAAATAAATGCCTTCTATATACCTCAAACATTCACTCTAAAACCGAAGATTGTTGTTTTTCGCAATATTTTTTGAAATTTGGGCTCTTTTAGCAACGTTAACACTTGCGCTGAAGCATCTTTTATGCTCATTTCTTGTCTTTCAGGATTTGTTCTGGGTTTTATTTTGTTTATTTGATGAAAATGAACAACAATACACACCATGGAAACATTTCCGTTTTATTTGTGTCGAGTGAGATTTTCACCTAGAACCCAAAGGGGGGGTATTGGCTCTTTTCATGGAAAAATGTGAAAAATTAAAATTCTAAAAATGAAATAAATGCCTTCTATACACTTCAAACATTCACTCTAAAACAGAAGATTGCTGTTTTTCGCAATATTTTTTGAAATTTGGGCTCTTTAATAACGTTAACACTTGCGCTGAAGCATCTTTTATGCTCATTTCTTGTCTTTCAGGATTAATTCTGGATTTTCTTTTGTTTATATGATGAAAATGAACAACAATACACACCATGGAAACATTTTTTTTTTATGTGTTGCGAGTGAGATTTTCACCTAGAACCCAAAGAAGGGGTCTTGGCACTTTTCATGGAAAAATGTAAAAAATTAAAATTTCTAAAAATAAAATAATTGCCTTCTATGCACCTCAAACATTCACTCTTAAACAGAAGATTGTTGTTTTCCGCAATATTTTTTAAAATTTGGGCTCTTTTAGCAACATTAACACGTGCCTGAAGCATCTTTTATGCTCATTTCTTGTCTTTCAGGATTTGTTCTGGGTTTTATTTTGTTTATTTGATGAAAATGAAAAACAATACACACCATGGAAACATTTTTGTTTGATTTGTGTCGAGTAAGATTTTCACCTAGAACCCAAAGGGGGGTATTGGTACTTTTCATGGAAAAATGTGAAAAATTAAAATTTCTAAAAATGAAATAAATGCCTTCTATATACCTCAAACATTCACTCTAAAACAGAAGATTGCTGTTTTTCGCAATATTTTTTGAAATTTGGGCTCTTTTAGCAACGTTAACACTTACGCTGAAGCATCTTTTATGCTCATTTCTTGCCTTTCAGGATTTATTCTGGGTTTTATTTTGTTTATTTGATGAAAATGTACAACAATACACACCATGGAAACATTTTTGTTTGATTTGTGTCGAGTGAGATTTTCACCTAGAACCAAAAGGGGGGGGTATTGGTACTTTTCATGGAAAAATGTGAAAAATTAAAATTTCTAAAAATGAAATAAATGCCTTCTATATACCTCAAACATTCACTCTAAAACCGAAGATTGTTGTTTTTCGCAATATTTTTTGAAATTTGGGCTCTTTTAGCAACATTAACACATGCGCTGAAGCATCTTTTATGCTCATTTCTTGTCTTTCAGGATTTATTCTGGGTTTTATTTTGTTTATTTGATGAAAATGAACAACAATACACACCATGGAAACATTTTTGTTTGATTTGTGTCGAGTGAGATTTTCACCTAGAACCAAAAGGTATTGGTACTTTTCATGGAAAAATGTGAAAAATTAAAATTTCTAAAAATGAAATAAATGCCTTCTATATACCTCAAACATTCACTCTAAAACCGAAGATTGTTGTTTTTCGCAATATTTTTTGAAATTTGGGCTCCTTTAGCAACGTTAACACTTGCGCTGAAGCATCTTTTATGCTCATTTCTTGTCTTTCAGGATTTGTTCTGGGTTTTATTTTGTTTATTTGATGAAAATGAACAACAATACACACCATGGAAACATTTTTTTTTGATTTTTTGCGAGTGAGATTTTCACCTAGAACCCAAAGAAGGGGTTTTGGCACTTTTCATGGAAAAATGTAAAAAATTAAAATTTCTAAAAATAAAATAAATGCCTTCTATGCACCTCAAACATTCACTCTAAAACAGAAGATTGTTGTTTTCCGCAATATTTTTTAAAATTTGGGCTCTTTTAGCAACATTAACACGTGCGCTGAAGCATCTTTTATGCTCATTTCTTGTCTTTCAGGATTTGTTCTGGGTTTTATTTTGTTTATTTGATGAAAATGAACAACAATACACACCATGGAAACATTTTTGTTTGATTTGTGTCGAGTGAGATTTTCACCTAGAACCCAAAGGGGGGGGTATTGGTACTTTTCATGGAAAAATGTGAAAAATTAAAATTTCTAAAAATGAAATAAATGCCTTCTATACACCTCAAACATTCACTCTAAAACAGAAGATTGTGATTTTACGCAATATTTTTTGAAATTTGGGCTCTTTTAGCAACGTTAACACTTGCGCTGAAGCATCTTTTATGCTCATTTCTTGTCTTTCAGGATTTATTCTGGGTTTTATTTTGTTTATTTGATGAAAATGAACAACAATAGACACAATGGAAACATTTTTGTTTGATTTGTGTTCAGTGAGATTTTCACCTAGAACCCAAAGGGGGGGGGGTATTGGTACTTTTCATGGAAAAATGTGAAAAATTAAAATTTCTAAAAATGAAATAAATGCCTTCTATATACCTCAAACATTCACTCTAAAACAGAAGATTGCTGTTTTTCGCAATATTTTTTGAAATTTGGGCACTTTTAGCAACGTTAACACTTGCGCTGAAGCATCTTTTATGCTCATTTCTTGTCTTTCAGGATTTGTTCTGGGTTTTATTTTGTTTATTTGATGAAAATGAACAACAATACACACCATGGAAACATTTTTGTTTGATTTGTGTCGAGTGAGATTTTCACCTAGAACCCAAGGGGGGGGTATTGGCACTTTTCATGGAAAAATGTAAAAAATTAAAATTTCTAAAAATGAAATAAATGCCTTCTATATACCTCAAACATTCACTCTAAAACAGAAGATTGCTGTTTTTCGCAATATTTTTGGAAATTTGGGCTCTTTTAGCAACGTTAACACTTACGCTGAAGCATCTTTTATGCTCATTTCTTGTCTTTCAGGATTTATTCTGGGTTTTATTTTGTTTATTTGATGAAAATGTACAACAATACACACAATGGAAACATTTTTGTTTGATTTGTGTCGAGTGAGATTTTCACCTAGAACCCAAGGGGGGTATTGGCACTTTTCATGGAAAAATGTAAAAAATTAAAATTTCTAAAAATGAAATAAATGCCTTCTATATACCTCAAACATTCACTCTAAAACAGAAGATTGCTGCTTTTCGCAATATTTTTTGAAATTTGGGCTCTTTTAGCAACGTTAACACTTGCGCTGAAGCATCTTTTATGCTCATTTCTTGTCTTTCAGGATTTATTCTGGGTTTTATTTTGTTTATTTGATGAAAATGAACAACAATACACACCATGGAAACATTTTTGTTTGATTTGTGTCGAGTGAGATTTTCACCTAGAACCAAAAGGGGGGGGTATTGGTACTTTTCATGGAAAAATGTGAAAAATTAAAATTTCTAAAAATGAAATAAATGCCTTCTATATACCTCAAACATTCACTCTAAAACCGAAGATTGTTGTTTTTCGCAATATTTTTTGAAATTTGGGCTCTTTTAGCAACGTTAACACTTGCGCTGAAGCATTTTTATGCTCATTTCTTGTCTTTCAGGATTTGTTCTGGGTTTTATTTTGTTTATTTGATGAAAATGAACAACAATACAAACCATGGAAACATTTCCGTTTTATTTGTGTCGAGTGAGATTTTCACCTAGAACCCAAAGGGGGGGTATTGGCTCTTTTCATGGAAAAATGTGAAAAATTAAAATTCTAAAAATGAAATAAATGCCTTCTATACACTTCAAACATTCACTCTAAAACAGAAGATTGCTGTTTTTCGCAATATTTTTTGAAATTTGGGCTCTTTAATAACGTTAACACTTGCGCTGAAGCATCTTTTATGCTCATTTCTTGTCTTTCAGGATTAATTCTGGATTTTCTTTTGTTTATATGATGAAAATGAACAACAATACACACCATGGAAACATTTTTTTTTGACTTGTTGCGAGTGAGATTTTCACCTAGAACCCAAAGAAGGGGTTTGTGCACTTTTCATGGAAAAATGTAAAAAATTAAAATTTCTAAAAATAAAATAAATGCCTTC
Source organism: Hetaerina americana (assembly GCF_022747635.1). NCBI lineage: Eukaryota > Metazoa > Arthropoda > Insecta > Odonata > Calopterygidae > Hetaerina > Hetaerina americana. Next base: position 20,784 of record NW_027287111.1, read on the forward strand.
TATGCACCTCAAACATTCACTCTAAAACAGAAGATTGTTGTTTTCCGCAATATTTGTTTAAAATTTGGGCTCTTTTAGCAACATTAACACGTGCGCTGAAGCATCTTTTATGCTCATTTCTTGTCTTTCAGGATTTGTTCTGGGTTTTATTTTGTTTATTTGATGAAAATGAACAACAATACACACCATGGAAACATTTTTGTTTGATTTGTGTCGAGTGAGATTTTCACCTAGAACCCAAAGGGGGGGGGGATATATAGTATTGGTACTTTTCATGGAAAAATGTGAAAAATTAAAATTTCTAAAAATGAAATAAATGCCATCTATACACCTCAAACATTCACTCTAAAACAGAAGATTGTGATTTTTCGCAATATTTTTTGAAATTTGGGCTCTTTTAGCAACGTTAACACTTGCGCTGAAGCATCTTTTATCCTCATTTCTTGTCTTTCAGGATTTATTCTGGGTTTTATTTTTTTATTTGATGAAAATGAACAACAATACACACCATGGAAACATTTTTGTTTGATTTGTTGCGAGTAAGATTTTCACCTAGAACCCAAAGGGGGGGGTATTGGTACTTTTCATGGAAAAATGTGAAAAATTAAAATTTCTAAAAATGAAATAAATGCCTTCTATATACCTCAAACATTCACTCTAAAACCGAAGATTGTTGTTTTTCGCAATATTTTTTGAAATTTGGGCTCTTTTAGCAACGTTAACACTTGCACTGAAGCATCTTTTATGCTCATTTCTTGTCTTTCAGGATTTGTTCTGGGTTTTATTTTGTTTATTTGATGAAAATGAACAACAATACACACCATGGAAACATTTCCGTTTTATTTGTGTCGAGTGAGATTTTCACCTAGAACCAAAAGGGGGGGGTATTGGTACTTTTCATGGAAAAATGTGAAAAATTAAAATTTCTAAAAATGAAATAAATGCCTTCTATATACCTCAAACATTCACTCTAAAACCGAAGATTGTTGTTTTTCGCAATATTTTTTGAAATTTGGGCTCTTTTAGCAACGTTAACACTTGCGCTGAAGCATCTTTTATGCTCATTTCTTGTCTTTCAGGATTTGTTCTGGGTTTTATTTTGTTTATTTGATGAAAATGAACAACAATACACACCATGGAAACATTTCCGTTTTATTTGTGTCGAGTGAGATTTTCACCTAGAACCCAAAGGGGGGGTATTGGCTCTTTTCATGGAAAAATGTGAAAAATTAAAATTCTAAAAATGAAATAAATGCCTTCTATACACTTCAAACATTCACTCTAAAACAGAAGATTGCTGTTTTTCGCAATATTTTTTGAAATTTGGGCTCTTTTAGCAACGTTAACACTTACGCTGAAGCATTTTTATGCTCATTTCTTGTCTTTCAGGATTTATTCTGGGTTTTATTTTGTTTATTTGATGAATGTGAACAACAATACACACCATGGAAACATTTTTTTTTTTATTTGTGTTCAGTGAGATTTTCACCTAGAACCCAAGGGGGGCATTGGCACTTTTCATGGAAAAATGTAAAAAATTAAAATTTCTAAAAATAAAATAAATGCCTTCTATGCACCTCAAACATTCACTCTAAAACAGAAGATTGTTGTTTTACGCAATATTTTTTTAAAATTTGGGCTCTTTTAGCAACATTAACACGTGCGCTGAAGCATCTATTATGCTCATTTCTTGTCTTTCAGGATTTGTTCTGGGTTTTATTTTGTTTATTTGATGAAAATGAACAACAATACACACCATGGAAACATTTTTGTTTGATTTGTGTCGAGTGAGATTTTCACCTAGAACCCAAAGGGGGGGGGGTATTGGTACTTTTCATGGAAAAATGTGAAAAATTAAAATTTCTAAAAATGAAATAAATGCCATCTATACACCTCAAACATTCACTCTAAAACAGAAGATTGTGATTTTTCGCAATATTTTTTGAAATTTGGGCTCTTTTAGCAACGTTAACACTTGCGCTGAAGCATCTTTCATGCTCATTTCTTGTCTTGCAGGATTTGTTCTGGGTTTTATTTTGTTTATTTGATGAAAATGAACAACAATACACACCATGGAAACATTTTTGTTTGATTTGTGTCGAGTGAGATTTTCACCTAGAACCCAAGGGGGGGGTATTGGCACTTTTCATGGAAAAATATAAAAAATTAAAATTTCTAAAAATAAAATAAATGCCTTCTATACACCTAAAACATTCACTCTAAAAAAGAAGATTGTTGTTTTTCGCAATATTTTTTGAAATTTGGGCTCTTTTAGCAACATTAACACTTACGCTGAAGCTTCTTTTATGCTCATTTCTTGCCTTTCAGGATTTGTTCTGGGTTTTATTTTTTTATTTGATGAAAATGAACAACAATACACACCATGGAAACATTTTTGTTTGATTTGTTGCGAGTGAGATTTTCACCTAGAACCCAAAGGGGGGGTATTGGGACTTTTCATGGAAAAATGTAAAAATTAAAATTTCTAAAAATAAAATAAATGCCTTCTATGCACCTCAAACATTCACTTTAAAACAGAAGATTGTTGTTTTCCGCAATATATTTGAAATATGGGCTCTTTTAGCAACATTAACACTTGCGCTGAAGCATCTTTTATGCTCATATCTTGGCTTTCAGGATTTATTCTGGGTTTTATTTTGTTTATTTGATGAATGTGAACAACAATACACACCATGGAAACATTTTTTTTTATTTGTGTTCAGTGAGATTTTCACCTAGAACCCAAGGGGGGTATTGGCACTTTTCATGGAAAAATGTAAAAAATTAAAATTTCTTAAAATGAAATAAATGCCTTCTATATACCTCAAACATTCACTCTAAAACAGAAGATTGCTGCTTTTCGCAATATTTTTTGAAATTTGGGCTCTTTTAGCAACGTTAACACTTGCGCTGAAGCATCTTTTATGCTCATTTCTTGTCTTTCAGGATTTATTCTGGGTTTAATTTGTTTATTTGATGAAAATGTACAACAATACACACCATGGAAACATTTTTGTTTGATTTGTGTCGAGTGAGATTTTCACCTAGAACCCAAAGGGGGGGGTTTTGGCACTTTTCATGGAAAAATGTAAAAAATTAAAATTTCTAAAAATGAAATAAATGCCTTCTATATACCTCAAACATTCACTCTAAAACATAAGATTGCTGTTTTTCGCAATATTTTTTGAAATTTGGGCTCTTTTAGCAACCTTAACACTTGCGCTGAAGCATCTCATATGCTCGTTTCTTGTCTTTCAGGATTTATTCTGGGTTTTATTTTATTTATTTGATGAAAATGAACAACAATACACACCATGGAAACATTTTTGTTTGATTTGTTGCGAGGGAGATTTTCACCTAGAACCCAAAGGGGGGGGTATTGGGACTTTTCATGGAAAAATGTAAAAATTAAAATTTCTAAAAATAAAATAAATGCCTTCTATACACATCAAACATTCACTCTAAAACAGAGGATTGCTGTTTTTTGCAATATTTTTTGATATTTGGGCTCTTTTAGCAACGTTTACACTTACGCTGAAGCATCTTTTATGCTCATTTCTTGCCTTTCAGGATTTATTCTGGGTTTTATTTTTTTATTTGATGAAAATGAACAACACTTCTCACCATGGAAACATTTTTTTTTGATTTGTGTTCAGTGAGATTTTCACCTAGAACCCAAGGGGGGTATTGGCACTTTTCATGGAAAAATGTAAAATATTAAAATTTCTAAAAATGAAATAAATGCCTTCTATATACCTCAAACATTCACTCTAAAACAGAAGATTGCTGTTTTTCGCAATATTTTTTGAAATTTGGGCTCTTTTAGCAACGTTAACACTTACGCTGAAGCATCTTTTATGCTCATTTTTTGCCTTTCAGGATTTATTCTGGGTTTTATTTTGTTTATTTGATGAATGTGAACAACAATACACACCATGGAAACATTTTTTTTTTTATTTGTGTTCAGTGAGATTTTCTCCTAGAACCCAAGGGGTGTATTGGCACTTTTCATGGAAAAATGTAAAAAATTAAAATTTCTAAAAATGAAATAAATGCCTTCTATATACCTCAAACATTCACTCTAAAAAGAAGGATTGCTGTTTTTCGCAATATTTTTTGAAATTTGGGCTCTTTTAGCAACATTAACACTTGCGCTGAAGCATCTTTTATGCTCATTTCTTGTCTTTCAGGATTTGTTCTGGGTTTTATTTTGTTTATTTGATGAAAATGAACAACAATACACACCATGGAAACATTTCCGTTTTATTTGTGTCGAGTGAGATTTTCACCTAGAACCCAAAGGGGGGGTATTGGCTCTTTTCATGGAAAAATGTGAAAAATTAAAATTCTAAAAATGAAATAAATGCCTTCTATACACTTCAAACATTCACTCTAAAACAGAAGATTGCTGTTTTTCGCAATATTTTTTGAAATTTGGGCTCTTTAATAACGTTAACACTTGCGCTGAAGCATCTTTTATGCTCATTTCTTGTCTTTCAGGATTAATTCTGGATTTTCTTTTGTTTATATGATGAAAATGAACAACAATACACACCATGGAAACATTTTTTTTTTATGTGTTGCGAGTGAGATTTTCACCTAGAACCCAAAGAAGGGGTCTTGGCACTTTTCATGGAAAAATGTAAAAAATTAAAATTTCTAAAAATAAAATAATTGCCTTCTATGCACCTCAAACATTCACTCTTAAACAGAAGATTGTTGTTTTCCGCAATATTTTTTAAAATTTGGGCTCTTTTAGCAACATTAACACGTGCCTGAAGCATCTTTTATGCTCATTTCTTGTCTTTCAGGATTTGTTCTGGGTTTTATTTTGTTTATTTGATGAAAATGAAAAACAATACACACCATGGAAACATTTTTGTTTGATTTGTGTCGAGTAAGATTTTCACCTAGAACCCAAAGGGGGGTATTGGTACTTTTCATGGAAAAATGTGAAAAATTAAAATTTCTAAAAATGAAATAAATGCCTTCTATATACCTCAAACATTCACTCTAAAACAGAAGATTGCTGTTTTTCGCAATATTTTTTGAAATTTGGGCTCTTTTAGCAACGTTAACACTTACGCTGAAGCATCTTTTATGCTCATTTCTTGCCTTTCAGGATTTATTCTGGGTTTTATTTTGTTTATTTGATGAAAATGTACAACAATACACACCATGGAAACATTTTTGTTTGATTTGTGTCGAGTGAGATTTTCACCTAGAACCAAAAGGTATTGGTACTTTTCATGGAAAAATGTGAAAAATTAAAATTTCTAAAAATGAAATAAATGCCTTCTATATACCTCAAACATTCACTCTAAAACCGAAGATTGTTGTTTTTCGCAATATTTTTTGAAATTTGGGCTCTTTTAGCAACATTAACACATGCGCTGAAGCATCTTTTATGCTCATTTCTTGTCTTTCAGGATTTATTCTGGGTTTTATTTTGTTTATTTGATGAAAATGAACAACAATACACACCATGGAAACATTTTTGTTTGATTTGTGTCGAGTGAGATTTTCACCTAGAACCAAAAGGTATTGGTACTTTTCATGGAAAAATGTGAAAAATTAAAATTTCTAAAAATGAAATAAATGCCTTCTATATACCTCAAACATTCACTCTAAAACCGAAGATTGTTGTTTTTCGCAATATTTTTTGAAATTTGGGCTCCTTTAGCAACGTTAACACTTGCGCTGAAGCATCTTTTATGCTCATTTCTTGTCTTTCAGGATTTGTTCTGGGTTTTATTTTGTTTATTTGATGAAAATGAACAACAATACACACCATGGAAACATTTTTTTTTGATTTTTTGCGAGTGAGATTTTCACCTAGAACCCAAAGAAGGGGTTTTGGCACTTTTCATGGAAAAATGTAAAAAATTAAAATTTCTAAAAATAAAATAAATGCCTTCTATGCACCTCAAACATTCACTCTAAAACAGAAGATTGTTGTTTTCCGCAATATTTTTTAAAATTTGGGCTCTTTTAGCAACATTAACACGTGCGCTGAAGCATCTTTTATGCTCATTTCTTGTCTTTCAGGATTTGTTCTGGGTTTTATTTTGTTTATTTGATGAAAATGAACAACAATACACACCATGGAAACATTTTTGTTTGATTTGCGTCGAGTGAGATTTTCACCTAGAACCCAAAGGGGGGGGGTATTGGTACTTTTCATGGAAAAATGTGAAAAATTAAAATTTCTAAAAATGAAATAAATGCCTTCTATACACCTCAAACATTCACTCTAAAACAGAAGATTGTGATTTTACGCAATATTTTTTGAAATTTGGGCTCTTTTAGCAACGTTAACACTTGCGCTGAAGCATCTTTTATGCTCATTTCTTGTCTTTCAGGATTTATTCTGGGTTTTATTTTGTTTATTTGATGAAAATGAACAACAATAGACACAATGGAAACATTTTTGTTTGATTTGTGTTCAGTGAGATTTTCACCTAGAACCCAAAGGGGGGGGGGGTATTGGTACTTTTCATGGAAAAATGTGAAAAATTAAAATTTCTAAAAATGAAATAAATGCCTTCTATATACCTCAAACATTCACTCTAAAACAGAAGATTGCTGTTTTTCGCAATATTTTTTGAAATTTGGGCTCTTTTAGCAACGTTAACACTTACGCTGAAGCATCTTTTATGCTCATTTCTTGCCTTTCAGGATTTATTCTGGGTTTTATTTTGTTTATTTGATGAAAATGTACAACAATACACACCATGGAAACATTTTTTTTGAATTGTGTCGAGTGAGATTTTCACCTAGAACCAAAAGGGGGGGGTATTGGTACTTTTCATGGAAAAATGTGAAAAATTAAAATTTCTAAAAATGAAATAAATGCCTTCTATATACCTCAAACATTCACTCTAAAACCGAAGATTGTTGTTTTTCGCAATATTTTTTGAAATTTGGGCTCTTTTAGCAACGTTAACACTTGCGCTGAAGCATCTTTTATGCTCATTTCTTGTCTTTCAGGATTTGTTCTGGGTTTTATTTTGTTTATTTGATGAAAATGAACAACAATACACACCATGGAAACATTTCCGTTTTATTTGTGTCGAGTGAGATTTTCACCTAGAACCCAAAGGGGGGGTATTGGCTCTTTTCATGGAAAAATGTGAAAAATTAAAATTCTAAAAATGAAATAAATGCCTTCTATACACTTCAAACATTCACTCTAAAACAGAAGATTGCTGTTTTTCGCAATATTTTTTGAAATTTGGGCTCTTTAATAACGTTAACACTTGCGCTGAAGCATCTTTTATGCTCATTTCTTGTCTTTCAGGATTAATTCTGGATTTTCTTTTGTTTATATGATGAAAATGAACAACAATACACACCATGGAAACATTTTTTTTTATGTGTTGCGAGTGAGATTTTCACCTAGAACCCAAAGAAGGGGTCTTGGCACTTTTCATGGAAAAATGTAAAAAATTAAAATTTCTAAAAATAAAATAATTGCCTTCTATGCACCTCAAACATTCACTCTTAAACAGAAGATTGTTGTTTTCCGCAATATTTTTTAAAATTTGGGCTCTTTTAGCAACATTAACACGTGCCTGAAGCATCTTTTATGCTCATTTCTTGTCTTTCAGGATTTGTTCTGGGTTTTATTTTGTTTATTTGATGAAAATGAAAAACAATACACACCATGGAAACATTTTTGTTTGATTTGTGTCGAGTAAGATTTTCACCTAGAACCCAAAGGGGGGTATTGGTACTTTTCATGGAAAAATGTGAAAAATTAAAATTTCTAAAAATGAAATAAATGCCTTCTATATACCTCAAACATTCACTCTAAAACAGAAGATTGCTGTTTTTCGCAATATTTTTTGAAATTTGGGCTCTTTTAGCAACGTTAACACTTACGCTGAAGCATCTTTTATGCTCATTTCTTGCCTTTCAGGATTTATTCTGGGTTTTATTTTGTTTATTTGATGAAAATGTACAACAATACACACCATGGAAACATTTTTGTTTGATTTGTGACGAGTGAGATTTTCACCTAGAACCAAAAGGGGGGGGTATTGGTACTTTTCATGGAAAAATGTGAAAAATTAAAATTTCTAAAAATGAAATAAATGCCTTCTATATACCTCAAACATTCACTCTAAAACCGAAGATTGTTGTTTTTCGCAATATTTTTTGAAATTTGGGCTCTTTTAGCAACATTAACACATGCGCTGAAGCATCTTTTATGCTCATTTCTTGTCTTTCAGGATTTATTCTGGGTTTTATTTTGTTTATTTGATGAAAATGAACAACAATACACACCATGGAAACATTTTTGTTTGATTTGTGTCGAGTGAGATTTTCACCTAGAACCAAAAGGTATTGGTACTTTTCATGGAAAAATGTGAAAAATTAAAATTTCTAAAAATGAAATAAATGCCTTCTATATACCTCAAACATTCACTCTAAAACCGAAGATTGATGTTTTTCGCAATATTTTTTGAAATTTGGGCTCCTTTAGCAACGTTAACACTTGCGCTGAAGCATCTTTTCTGCTCATTTCTTGTCTTTCAGGATTTGTTCTGGGTTTTATTTTGTTTATTTGATGAAAATGAACAACAATACACACCATGGAAACATTTTTTTTTGATTTTTTGCGAGTGAGATTTTCACCTAGAACCCAAAGAAGGGGTATTGGTACTTTTCATGGAAAAATGTGAAAAATTAAAATTTCTAAAAATGAAATAAATGCCTTCTATACACCTCAAACATTCACTCTAAAACAGAAGATTGTGATTTTACGCAATATTTTTTGAAATTTGGGCTCTTTTAGCAACGTTAACACTTGCGCTGAAGCATCTTTTATGCTCATTTCTTGTCTTTCAGGATTTATTCTGGGTTTTATTTTGTTTATTTGATGAAAATGAACAACAATAGACACAATGGAAACATTTTTGTTTGATTTGTGTTCAGTGAGATTTTCACCTAGAACCCAAAGGGGGGGGGGTATTGGTACTTTTCATGGAAAAATGTGAAAAATTAAAATTTCTAAAAATGAAATAAATGCCTTCTATATACCTCAAACATTCACTCTAAAACAGAAGATTGCTGTTCTTCGCAATATTTTTTGAAATTTGGGCTCTTTTAGCAACGTTAACACTTGCGCTGAAGCATCTTTTATGCTCATTTCTTGTCTTTCAGGATTTGTTCTGGGTTTTATTTTGTTTATTTGATGAAAATGAACAACAATACACACCATGGAAACATTTTTGTTTGATTTGTGTCGAGTGAGATTTTCACCTAGAACCCAAGGGGGGGGTATTGGCACTTTTCATGGAAAAATGTAAAAAATTAAAATTTCTAAAAATGAAATAAATGCCTTCTATATACCTCAAACATTCACTCTAAAACAGAAGATTGCTGTTTTTCGCAATATTTTTGGAAATTTGGGCTCTTTTAGCAACGTTAACACTTACGCTGAAGCATCTTTTATGCTCATTTCTTGTCTTTCAGGATTTATTCTGGGTTTTATTTTGTTTATTTGATGAAAATGTACAACAATACACACAATGGAAACATTTTTGTTTGATTTGTGTCGAGTGAGATTTTCACCTAGAACCCAAGGGGGGTATTGGCACTTTTCATGGAAAAATGTAAAAAATTAAAATTTCTAAAAATGAAATAAATGCCTTCTATATACCTCAAACATTCACTCTAAAACAGAAGATTGCTGCTTTTCGCAATATTTTTTGAAATTTGGGCTCTTTTAGCAACGTTAACACTTGCGCTGAAGCATCTTTTATGCTCATTTCTTGTCTTTCAGGATTTATTCTGGGTTTTATTTTGTTTATTTGATGAAAATGAACAACAATACACACCATGGAAACATTTTTGTTTGATTTGTGTCGAGTGAGATTTTCACCTAGAACCAAAAGGGGGGGGTATTGGTACTTTTCATGGAAAAATGTGAAAAATTAAAATTTCTAAAAATGAAATAAATGCCTTCTATATACCTCAAACATTCACTCTAAAACCGAAGATTGTTGTTTTTCGCAATATTTTTTGAAATTTGGGCTCTTTTAGCAACGTTAACACTTGCGCTGAAGCATTTTTATGCTCATTTCTTGTCTTTCAGGATTTGTTCTGGGTTTTATTTTGTTTATTTGATGAAAATGAACAACAATACAAACCATGGAAACATTTCCGTTTTATTTGTGTCGAGTGAGATTTTCACCTAGAACCCAAAGGGGGGGTATTGGCTCTTTTCATGGAAAAATGTGAAAAATTAAAATTCTAAAAATGAAATAAATGCCTTCTATACACTTCAAACATTCACTCTAAAACAGAAGATTGCTGTTTTTCGCAATATTTTTTGAAATTTGGGCTCTTTAATAACGTTAACACTTGCGCTGAAGCATCTTTTATGCTCATTTCTTGTCTTTCAGGATTAATTCTGGATTTTCTTTTGTTTATATGATGAAAATGAACAACAATACACACCATGGAAACATTTTTTTTTGACTTGTTGCGAGTGAGATTTTCACCTAGAACCCAAAGAAGGGGTTTGTGCACTTTTCATGGAAAAATGTAAAAAATTAAAATTTCTAAAAATAAAATAAATGCCTTCTATGCACCTCAAACATTCACTCTAAAACAGAAGATTGTTGTTTTCCGCAATATTTGTTTAAAATTTGGGCTCTTTTAGCAACATTAACACGTGCGCTGAAGCATCTTTTATGCTCATTTCTTGTCTTTCAGGATTTGTTCTGGGTTTTATTTTGTTTATTTGATGAAAATGAACAACAATACACACCATGGAAACATTTTTGTTTGATTTGTGTCGAGTGAGATTTTCACCTAGAACCCAAAGGGGGGGGGGATATATAGTATTGGTACTTTTCATGGAAAAATGTGAAAAATTAAAATTTCTAAAAATGAAATAAATGCCATCTATACACCTCAAACATTCACTCTAAAACAGAAGATTGTGATTTTTCGCAATATTTTTTGAAATTTGGGCTCTTTTAGCAACGTTAACACTTGCGCTGAAGCATCTTTTATGCTCATTTCTTGTCTTTCAGGATTTATTCTGGGTTTTATTTTTTTATTTGATGAAAATGAACAACAATACACACCATGGAAACATTTTTGTTTGATTTGTTGCGAGTAAGATTTTCACCTAGAACCCAAAGGGGGGGGTATTGGTACTTTTCATGGAAAAATGTGAAAAATTAAAATTTCTAAAAATGAAATAAATGCCTTCTATATACCTCAAACATTCACTCTAAAACCGAAGATTGTTGTTTTTCGCAATATTTTTTGAAATTTGGGCTCTTTTAGCAACGTTAACACTTGCACTGAAGCATCTTTTATGCTCATTTCTTGTCTTTCAGGATTTGTTCTGGGTTTTATTTTGTTTATTTGATGAAAATGAACAACAATACACACCATGGAAACATTTCCGTTTTATTTGTGTCGAGTGAGATTTTCACCTAGAACCAAAAGGGGGGGGTATTGGTACTTTTCATGGAAAAATGTGAAAAATTAAAATTTCTAAAAATGAAATAAATGCCTTCTATATACCTCAAACATTCACTCTAAAACCGAAGATTGTTGTTTTTCGCAATATTTTTTGAAATTTGGGCTCTTTTAGCAACGTTAACACTTGCGCTGAAGCATCTTTTATGCTCATTTCTTGTCTTTCAGGATTTGTTCTGGGTTTTATTTTGTTTATTTGATTAAAATGAACAACAATACACACCATGGAAACATTTCCGTTTTATTTGTGTCGAGTGAGATTTTCACCTAGAACCCAAAGGGGGGGTATTGGCTCTTTTCATGGAAAAATGTGAAAAATTAAAATTCTAAAAATGAAATAAATGCCTTCTATACACTTCAAACATTCACTCTAAAACAGAAGATTGCTGTTTTTCGCAATATTTTTTGAAATTTGGGCTCTTTTAGCAACGTTAACACTTACGCTGAAGCATTTTTATGCTCATTTCTTGTCTTTCAGGATTTATTCTGGGTTTTATTTTGTTTATTTGATGAATGTGAACAACAATACACACCATGGAAACATTTTTTTTTTTATTTGTGTTCAGTGAGATTTTCACCTAGAACCCAAGGGGGGCATTGGCACTTTTCATGGAAAAATGTAAAAAATTAAAATTTCTAAAAATAAAATAAATGCCTTCTATGCACCTCAAACATTCACTCTAAAACAGAAGATTGTTGTTTTACGCAATATTTTTTTAAAATTTGGGCTCTTTTAGCAACATTAACACGTGCGCTGAAGCATCTTTTATGCTCATTTCTTGTCTTTCAGGATTTGTTCTGGGTTTTATTTTGTTTATTTGATGAAAATGAACAACAATACACACCATGGAAACATTTTTGTTTGATTTGTGTCGAGTGAGATTTTCACCTAGAACCCAAAGGGGGGGGGTATTGGTACTTTTCATGGAAAAATGTGAAAAATTAAAATTTCTAAAAATGAAATAAATGCCATCTATACACCTCAAACATTCACTCTAAAACAGAAGATTGTGATTTTTCGCAATATTTTTTGAAATTTGGGCTCTTTTAGCAACGTTAACACTTGCGCTGAAGCATCTTTTATGCTCATTTCTTGTCTTGCAGGATTTGTTCTGGGTTTTATTTTGTTTATTTGATGAAAATGAACAACAATACACACCATGGAAACATTTTTGTTTGATTTGTGTCGAGTGAGATTTTCACCTAGAACCCAAGGGGGGGGTATTGGCACTTTTCATGGAAAAATATAAAAAATTAAAATTTCTAAAAATAAAATAAATGCCTTCTATACACCTAAAACATTCACTCTAAAAAAGAAGATTGTTGTTTTTCGCAATATTTTTTGAAATTTGGGCTCTTTTAGCAACATTAACACTTACGCTGAAGCTTCTTTTATGCTCATTTCTTGCCTTTCAGGATTTGTTCTGGGTTTTATTTTTTTATTTGATGAAAATGAACAACAATACACACCATGGAAACATTTTTGTTTGATTTGTTGCGAGTGAGATTTTCACCTAGAACCCAAAGGGGGGGTATTGGGACTTTTCATGGAAAAATGTAAAAATTAAAATTTCTAAAAATAAAATAAATGCCTTCTATGCACCTCAAACATTCACTTTAAAACAGAAGATTGTTGTTTTCCGCAATATATTTGAAATATGGGCTCTTTTAGCAACATTAACACTTGCGCTGAAGCATCTTTTATGCTCATATCTTGGCTTTCAGGATTTATTCTGGGTTTTATTTTGTTTATTTGATGAATGTGAACAACAATACACACCATGGAAACATTTTTTTTTATTTGTGTTCAGTGAGATTTTCACCTAGAACCCAAGGGGGGTATTGGCACTTTTCATGGAAAAATGTAAAAAATTAAAATTTCTTAAAATGAAATAAATGCCTTCTATATACCTCAAACATTCACTCTAAAACAGAAGATTGCTGCTTTTCGCAATATTTTTTGAAATTTGGGCTCTTTTAGCAACGTTAACACTTGCGCTGAAGCATCTTTTATGCTCATTTCTTGTCTTTCAGGATTTATTCTGGGTTTAATTTGTTTATTTGATGAAAATGTACAACAATACACACCATGGAAACATTTTTGTTTGATTTGTGTCGAGTGAGATTTTCACCTAGAACCCAAAGGGGGGGGTTTTGGCACTTTTCATGGAAAAATGTAAAAAATTAAAATTTCTAAAAATGAAATAAATGCCTTCTATATACCTCAAACATTCACTCTAAAACATAAGATTGCTGTTTTTCGCAATATTTTTTGAAATTTGGGCTCTTTTAGCAACCTTAACACTTGCGCTGAAGCATCTCATATGCTCGTTTCTTGTCTTTCAGGATTTATTCTGGGTTTTATTTTATTTATTTGATGAAAATGAACAACAATACACACCATGGAAACATTTTTGTTTGATTTGTTGCGAGGGAGATTTTCACCTAGAACCCAAAGGGGGGGGTATTGGGACTTTTCATGGAAAAATGTAAAAATTAAAATTTCTAAAAATAAAATAAATGCCTTCTATACACATCAAACATTCACTCTAAAACAGAGGATTGCTGTTTTTTGCAATATTTTTTGATATTTGGGCTCTTTTAGCAACGTTTACACTTACGCTGAAGCATCTTTTATGCTCATTTCTTGCCTTTCAGGATTTATTCTGGGTTTTATTTTTTTATTTGATGAAAATGAACAACACTTCTCACCATGGAAACATTTTTTTTTGATTTGTGTTCAGTGAGATTTTCACCTAGAACCCAAGGGGGGTATTGGCACTTTTCATGGAAAAATGTAAAATATTAAAATTTCTAAAAATGAAATAAATGCCTTCTATATACCTCAAACATTCACTCTAAAACAGAAGATTGCTGTTTTTCGCAATATTTTTTGAAATTTGGGCTCTTTTAGCAACGTTAACACTTACGCTGAAGCATCTTTTATGCTCATTTTTTGCCTTTCAGGATTTATTCTGGGTTTTATTTTGTTTATTTGATGAATGTGAACAACAATACACACCATGGAAACATTTTTTTTTTTATTTGTGTTCAGTGAGATTTTCTCCTAGAACCCAAGGGGTGTATTGGCACTTTTCATGGAAAAATGTAAAAAATTAAAATTTCTAAAAATGAAATAAATGCCTTCTATATACCTCAAACATTCACTCTAAAACAGAAGATTGCTGTTTTTCGCAATATTTTTTGAAATTTGGGCTCTTTTAGCAACGTTAACACTTGCGCTGAAGCATCTTTTATGCTCATTTCTTGTCTTTCAGGATTTATTCTGGGTTTTATTTTGTTTATTTGATGAAAATATACAACAATACACACCATGGAAACATTTTTGTTTGATTTGTGTCGAGTGAGATTTTCACCTAGAACCCAAAGGGGGGGGTTTTGGCACTTTTCATGGAAAAATGTAAAAAATTAAAATTTCTAAAAATGAAATAAATGCCTTCTATATACCTCAAACATTCACTCTAAAAAGAAGGATTGCTGTTTTTCGCAATATTTTTTGAAATTTGGGCTCTTTTAGCAACATTAACACTTGCGCTGAAGCATCTTTTATGCTCATTTCTTGTCTTTCAGGATTTATTCTGGGTTTTATTTTATTTATTTGATAAAAATGAACAACAATACACACCATGGAAACATTTTTTTTTATTTGTGTCGTGTGAGATTTTCACCTAGAAACCAAAGGGGGGGGTATTGGCACTTTTCATGGAAAAATGTAAAAATTAAAATTTCTAAAAATAAAATAAATGCCTTCTATACACCTCAAACATTTACTCTAAAACAGAAGATTGTTTTTTTTCGCAATATTTTTTGAAATTTGGGCTCTTTTAGCAACGTTAACCCTTGCGCTGAAGCATCTTTTATGCTCATTTCTTCTCTTTCAGGATTTGTTCTCGGTTTTATTTTGTTTATTTGATGAAAATGAACAACAATACACACCATGATAAAATATTGTTTGATTTGTGTCGAGTGAGATTTTCACCTAGAACCCAAAGGGGGGGGTATTGGTACTTTTCATGGAAAAATGGGAAAAATTAAAATTTCTAAAAATAAAATTAATGCTTTCTATACACCTCAAACATTCACTCTAGAACAGAAGATTGTTGTTTTTCGCAATATTTTTTGAAATTTGGGCTCTTTTAGCAACATTAACACTTGCGTTGAAGCTTCTTTTATGCTCATTTTTTGTCTTTCAGGATTTATTCTGGGTTTTATTTTGTTTATTTGATTAAAATGAACAACAATACACACCATGGAAACATTTTTGTTTGATTTGTTGTGAGTGAGATTTTCACCTAGAACCTAAAGGGGGGGGTATTGGAACTTTTCATGGAAAAATGTAAAAATTAAAATTTCTAAAAATCAAATAAATGCCTTCTATACACCTCAAACATTCACTCTAAAACAGAAGATTGTTGTTTTTCGCAATATTTTTTGAAATTTGGGCTCTTTTAGCAACATTAACACTTGCGCTGAAGCTTCTTTTATGCTCATTTTTTGTCTTTCAGGATTTATTCTGGGTTTTATTTTGTTTATTTGATGAAAATGAAACACCAATACACACCATGGAAACATTTTTGTTTGATTTGTGTCGAGTGAGATTTTCACCTAGAACCCAAAGGGGGGGGGTATTGGCACTTTTCATGGAAAAATGTGAAAAATTAAAATTTCTAAAAATGAAAAAAATGCCTTCTATACACCTCAAACATTCACTATTAAACAGAAGATTGCTGTTTTTCGCAATATTTTTTGAAATTTGGGCTCTTTTAGCAACGTTAACACTTACGCTGAAGCATTTTTATGCTCATTTCTTGCCTTTCAGGATTTATTCTGGGTTTTATTTTGTTTATTTGATGAAAATGTGCAACAATACACACCATGGAAACATTTTTGTTTGATTTGTGTCGAGTGAGATTTTCACCTAGAATCCAAAGAAGGGGTTTTGGCACTTTTCATGGAAAAATGTAAAAAATTAAAATTTCTAAAAATAAAATAAATGCCTTCTATGCACCTCAAACATTCACTCTAAAACAGAAGATTGTTTTTTTCCGCAATATTTTTTGAAATTTGGGCTCTTTTAGCAACATTAACACATGCGCTGAAGCATCTTTTATGCTCATTTCTTGTCTTTCAGGATTTATTCTGGGTTTTATTTTGTTAATTTGATGAAAATGAACAACAATACACACCATGGAAACATTTTTGTTTGATTTGTGTCGAGTGAGATTTTCACCTAGAACCAAAAGGGGGGGGTATTGGCACTTTTCATGGAAAAATGTAAAAAATTAAAATTTCTAAAAATGAAATAAATGCCTTCTATATACCTCAAACATTCACTCTAAAACAGAAGATTGCTGTTTTTCGCAATATTTTTTGAAATTTGGGCTCTTTTAGCAACGTTAACACTTGCGCTGAAGCATCTTTTATGCTCATTTCTTGTCTTTCAGGATTTGTTCTGGGTTTTATTTTGTTTATTTGATGAAAATGAACAACAATACACACCATGGAAACATTTCCGTTTTATTTGTGTCGAGTGAGATTTTCACCTAGAACCCAAAGGGGAGGGTATTGGTACTTTTCATGGAAAAATGGGAAAAATTAAAATTTCTAAAAATAAAATAAATGCCTTCGATACACATCAAACATTCACTCTAAAACAGAAGATTGTTGTTTTTCGCAATATTTTTTGAAATTTGGGCTCTTTTAGCAACGTTAACACTTGCGCAGAAGCATCTTTTATGCTCATTTCTTGTCTTTCAGGATTTATTCTGGGTTTAATTTTGTTTATTTTATGAAAATGAAAAACAATACACACCATGGAAACATTTTTGTTTGATTTGTGTCGAGTGAGATTTTCACCTAGAACCCAAAGGGGAGGGTATTGGTACTTTTCATGGAAAAATGTGAAAAATTAAAATTTCTAAAAATGAAATAAATGCCTTCTATATACCTCAAACATTCACTCTAAAACAGAAGATTGCTGTTTTTCGCAATATTTTTTGAAATTTGGGCTCTTTTAGCAACATTAACACTTGCGCTGAAGCATCTTTTATGCTCATTTCTTGTCTTTCAGGATTTATTCTGGGTTTTATTTTGTTTATTTTATGAAAATGAACAACAATACACACCATGGAAACATTTTTGTTTGATTTGTGTCGAGTGAGATTTTCACCTAGAACCCAAAGGGGGGGGGGGATATATAGTATTGGTACTTTTCATGGAAAAATGTGAAAAATTAAAATTTCTAAAAATGAAATAAATGCCATCTATACACCTCAAACATTCACTCTAAAACAGAAGATTGTGATTTTTCGCAATATTTTTTGAAATTTGGGCTCTTTTAGCAACATTAACACTTGCGCTGAAGCATCTTTTATGCTCATTTCTTGTCTTTCAGGATTTGTTCTGGGTTTTATTTTGTTTATTTGAGGAAAATGAACAACAATACACACCATGGAAACATTTTTGTTTGATTTCTGTCGAGTGAGATTTTCACCTAGAACCCAAAGGGGGGGGTATTGGCACTTTTCATGGAAAAATGTGAAAAATTAAAATTTCTAAAAATGAAAAAAATGCCTTCTATACACCTCAAACATTCACTCTAAAACAGAAGATTGTTGTTTTTCGCAATATTTTTTTAAATTTGGGCTCTTTTAGCAACATTAACACTTGCGCTGAAGAATCTTTTATGCTCATTTCTTGTCTTTCAGGATTTGTTCTGGGTTCTATTTTGTTTATTTGAGGAAAATGAACAACAATACACACCATGGAAAATTTTTTGTTTGATTTGTGTCGAGTGAGATTTTCACCTAGAACCCATAGGGGGGGGTATTGGCCCTTTTCATGGAAAAATGTAAAAATTTAAAATTTCAAAAAATAAAATAAATGCCTTCTATTTACCTCAAACATTCACTCTAAAACAGAAGATTTTTGTTTTTCGCAATATTTTTTGAAATTTGGGCTCTTTTAGCAACGTTAAAACTTGCGCTTGCGCTGAAGCATCTTTTATTCTCATTTCTTGTCTTTCAGGATTTATTATGGATTTTCTTTTGTTTATATGATGAAAATGAACAACAATACACACCATGGAAACATTTTTGTTTGATTTGTGTCGAGTGAGATTTTCACCTAGAACCCAAAGGGGGGATATGGGCACTTTTCATGGAAAAATGTAAAAAATTAAAATTTCTAAAAATGAAATAAATGCCTTCTATATACCTCAAACATTCACTCTAAAACAGAAGATTGCTGTTTTTCGCAATATTTTTTGAAATTTGGGCTCTTTTAGCAACGTTAACACTTGCGCTGAAGCATCTTTTATGCTCATTTCTTGTCTTTCAGGATTTATTCTGGGTTTTATTTTGTTTATTTGATGAAAATGTACAACAATACACACCATGAAAACCGTTTTGTTTGATTTGTGTCGAGTGAGATTTTCACCTGGAACCCAAAGGGGTATTGGTACTTTTCATGGAAAAATGTGAAAAATTAAAATTTCTAAAAATGAAATAAATGCCTTCTATATACCTCAAACATTCACTCTAAAACCGAAGATTGTTGTTTTTCGCAATATTTTTTGAAATTTGGGCTCTTTTAGCAACGTTAACACTTGCGCTGAAGCATCTTTTATGCTCATTTCTTGTCTTTCAGGATTTATTCTGGGTTTTATTTTTTTATTTGATGAAAATGAACAACAATACACACCATGGAAACATTTTTGTTTGATTTGTTGCGAGTAAGATTTTCACCTAGAACCCAAAGGGGGGGGGTATTGGTACTTTTCATGGAAAAATGTGAAAAATTAAAATTTCTAAAAATGAAATAAATGCCTTCTATATACCTCAAACATTCACTCTAAAACCGAAGATTGTTGTTTTTCGCAATATTTTTTGAAATTTGGGCTCTTTTAGCAACGTTAACACTTGCACTGAAGCATCTTTTATGCTCATTTCTTGTCTTTCAGGATTTGTTCTGGGTTTTATTTTGTTTATTTGATGAAAATGAACAACAATACACACCATGGAAACATTTCCGTTTTATTTGTGTCGAGTGAGATTTTCACCTAGAACCAAAAGGGGGGGGTATTGGTACTTTTCATGGAAAAATGTGAAAAATTAAAATTTCTAAAAATGAAATAAATGCCTTCTATATACCTCAAACATTCACTCTAAAACCGAAGATTGTTGTTTTTCGCAATATTTTTTGAAATTTGGGCTCTTTTAGCAACGTTAACACTTGCGCTGAAGCATCTTTTATGCTCATTTCTTGTCTTTCAGGATTTGTTCTGGGTTTTATTTTGTTTATTTGATTAAAATGAACAACAATACACACCATGGAAACATTTCCGTTTTATTTGTGTCGAGTGAGATTTTCACCTAGAACCCAAAGGGGGGGTATTGGCTCTTTTCATGGAAAAATGTGAAAAATTAAAATTCTAAAAATGAAATAAATGCCTTCTATACACTTCAAACATTCACTCTAAAACAGAAGATTGCTGTTTTTCGCAATATTTTTTGAAATTTGGGCTCTTTTAGCAACGTTAACACTTACGCTGAAGCATTTTTATGCTCATTTCTTGTCTTTCAGGATTTATTCTGGGTTTTATTTTGTTTATTTGATGAATGTGAACAACAATACACACCATGGAAACATTTTTTTTTTTATTTGTGTTCAGTGAGATTTTCACCTAGAACCCAAGGGGGGCATTGGCACTTTTCATGGAAAAATGTAAAAAATTAAAATTTCTAAAAATAAAATAAATGCCTTCTATGCACCTCAAACATTCACTCTAAAACAGAAGATTGTTGTTTTACGCAATATTTTTTTAAAATTTGGGCTCTTTTAGCAACATTAACACGTGCGCTGAAGCATCTTTTATGCTCATTTCTTGTCTTTCAGGATTTGTTCTGGGTTTTATTTTGTTTATTTGATGAAAATGAACAACAATACACACCATGGAAACATTTTTGTTTGATTTGTGTCGAGTGAGATTTTCACCTAGAACCCAAAGGGGGGGGGTATTGGTACTTTTCATGGAAAAATGTGAAAAATTAAAATTTCTAAAAATGAAATAAATGCCATCTATACACCTCAAACATTCACTCTAAAACAGAAGATTGTGATTTTTCGCAATATTTTTTGAAATTTGGGCTCTTTTAGCAACGTTAACACTTGCGCTGAAGCATCTTTTATGCTCATTTCTTGTCTTGCAGGATTTGTTCTGGGTTTTATTTTGTTTATTTGATGAAAATGAACAACAATACACACCATGGAAACATTTTTGTTTGATTTGTGTCGAGTGAGATTTTCACCTAGAACCCAAGGGGGGGGTATTGGCACTTTTCATGGAAAAATATAAAAAATTAAAATTTCTAAAAATAAAATAAATGCCTTCTATACACCTAAAACATTCACTCTAAAAAAGAAGATTGTTGTTTTTCGCAATATTTTTTGAAATTTGGGCTCTTTTAGCAACATTAACACTTACGCTGAAGCTTCTTTTATGCTCATTTCTTGCCTTTCAGGATTTGTTCTGGGTTTTATTTTTTTATTTGATGAAAATGAACAACAATACACACCATGGAAACATTTTTGTTTGATTTGTTGCGAGTGAGATTTTCACCTAGAACCCAAAGGGGGGGTATTGGGACTTTTCATGGAAAAATGTAAAAATTAAAATTTCTAAAAATAAAATAAATGCCTTCTATGCACCTCAAACATTCACTTTAAAACAGAAGATTGTTGTTTTCCGCAATATATTTGAAATATGGGCTCTTTTAGCAACATTAACACTTGCGCTGAAGCATCTTTTATGCTCATATCTTGGCTTTCAGGATTTATTCTGGGTTTTATTTTGTTTATTTGATGAATGTGAACAACAATACACACCATGGAAACATTTTTTTTTATTTGTGTTCAGTGAGATTTTCACCTAGAACCCAAGGGGGGTATTGGCACTTTTCATGGAAAAATGTAAAAAATTAAAATTTCTTAAAATGAAATAAATGCCTTCTATATACCTCAAACATTCACTCTAAAACAGAAGATTGCTGCTTTTCGCAATATTTTTTGAAATTTGGGCTCTTTTAGCAACGTTAACACTTGCGCTGAAGCATCTTTTATGCTCATTTCTTGTCTTTCAGGATTTATTCTGGGTTTAATTTGTTTATTTGATGAAAATGTACAACAATACACACCATGGAAACATTTTTGTTTGATTTGTGTCGAGTGAGATTTTCACCTAGAACCCAAAGGGGGGGGTTTTGGCACTTTTCATGGAAAAATGTAAAAAATTAAAATTTCTAAAAATGAAATAAATGCCTTCTATATACCTCAAACATTCACTCTAAAACATAAGATTGCTGTTTTTCGCAATATTTTTTGAAATTTGGGCTCTTTTAGCAACCTTAACACTTGCGCTGAAGCATCTCATATGCTCGTTTCTTGTCTTTCAGGATTTATTCTGGGTTTTATTTTATTTATTTGATGAAAATGAACAACAATACACACCATGGAAACATTTTTGTTTGATTTGTTGCGAGGGAGATTTTCACCTAGAACCCAAAGGGGGGGGTATTGGGACTTTTCATGGAAAAATGTAAAAATTAAAATTTCTAAAAATAAAATAAATGCCTTCTATACACATCAAACATTCACTCTAAAACAGAGGATTGCTGTTTTTTGCAATATTTTTTGATATTTGGGCTCTTTTAGCAACGTTTACACTTACGCTGAAGCATCTTTTATGCTCATTTCTTGCCTTTCAGGATTTATTCTGGGTTTTATTTTTTTATTTGATGAAAATGAACAACACTTCTCACCATGGAAACATTTTTTTTTGATTTGTGTTCAGTGAGATTTTCACCTAGAACCCAAGGGGGGTATTGGCACTTTTCATGGAAAAATGTAAAATATTAAAATTTCTAAAAATGAAATAAATGCCTTCTATATACCTCAAACATTCACTCTAAAACAGAAGATTGCTGTTTTTCGCAATATTTTTTGAAATTTGGGCTCTTTTAGCAACGTTAACACTTACGCTGAAGCATCTTTTATGCTCATTTTTTGCCTTTCAGGATTTATTCTGGGTTTTATTTTGTTTATTTGATGAATGTGAACAACAATACACACCATGGAAACATTTTTTTTTTTATTTGTGTTCAGTGAGATTTTCTCCTAGAACCCAAGGGGTGTATTGGCACTTTTCATGGAAAAATGTAAAAAATTAAAATTTCTAAAAATGAAATAAATGCCTTCTATATACCTCAAACATTCACTCTAAAACAGAAGATTGCTGTTTTTCGCAATATTTTTTGAAATTTGGGCTCTTTTAGCAACGTTAACACTTGCGCTGAAGCATCTTTTATGCTCATTTCTTGTCTTTCAGGATTTATTCTGGGTTTTATTTTGTTTATTTGATGAAAATATACAACAATACACACCATGGAAACATTTTTGTTTGATTTGTGTCGAGTGAGATTTTCACCTAGAACCCAAAGGGGGGGGTTTTGGCACTTTTCATGGAAAAATGTAAAAAATTAAAATTTCTAAAAATGAAATAAATGCCTTCTATATACCTCAAACATTCACTCTAAAAAGAAGGATTGCTGTTTTTCGCAATATTTTTTGAAATTTGGGCTCTTTTAGCAACATTAACACTTGCGCTGAAGCATCTTTTATGCTCATTTCTTGTCTTTCAGGATTTATTCTGGGTTTTATTTTATTTATTTGATAAAAATGAACAACAATACACACCATGGAAACATTTTTTTTTATTTGTGTCGTGTGAGATTTTCACCTAGAAACCAAAGGGGGGGGTATTGGCACTTTTCATGGAAAAATGTAAAAATTAAAATTTCTAAAAATAAAATAAATGCCTTCTATACACCTCAAACATTTACTCTAAAACAGAAGATTGTTTTTTTTCGCAATATTTTTTGAAATTTGGGCTCTTTTAGCAACGTTAACCCTTGCGCTGAAGCATCTTTTATGCTCATTTCTTCTCTTTCAGGATTTGTTCTCGGTTTTATTTTGTTTATTTGATGAAAATGAACAACAATACACACCATGATAAAATATTGTTTGATTTGTGTCGAGTGAGATTTTCACCTAGAACCCAAAGGGGGGGGTATTGGTACTTTTCATGGAAAAATGGGAAAAATTAAAATTTCTAAAAATAAAATTAATGCTTTCTATACACCTCAAACATTCACTCTAGAACAGAAGATTGTTGTTTTTCGCAATATTTTTTGAAATTTGGGCTCTTTTAGCAACATTAACACTTGCGTTGAAGCTTCTTTTATGCTCATTTTTTGTCTTTCAGGATTTATTCTGGGTTTTATTTTGTTTATTTGATTAAAATGAACAACAATACACACCATGGAAACATTTTTGTTTGATTTGTTGTGAGTGAGATTTTCACCTAGAACCTAAAGGGGGGGGTATTGGAACTTTTCATGGAAAAATGTAAAAATTAAAATTTCTAAAAATCAAATAAATGCCTTCTATACACCTCAAACATTCACTCTAAAACAGAAGATTGTTGTTTTTCGCAATATTTTTTGAAATTTGGGCTCTTTTAGCAACATTAACACTTGCGCTGAAGCTTCTTTTATGCTCATTTTTTGTCTTTCAGGATTTATTCTGGGTTTTATTTTGTTTATTTGATGAAAATGAAACACCAATACACACCATGGAAACATTTTTGTTTGATTTGTGTCGAGTGAGATTTTCACCTAGAACCCAAAGGGGGGGGGTATTGGCACTTTTCATGGAAAAATGTGAAAAATTAAAATTTCTAAAAATGAAAAAAATGCCTTCTATACACCTCAAACATTCACTATTAAACAGAAGATTGCTGTTTTTCGCAATATTTTTTGAAATTTGGGCTCTTTTAGCAACGTTAACACTTACGCTGAAGCATTTTTATGCTCATTTCTTGCCTTTCAGGATTTATTCTGGGTTTTATTTTGTTTATTTGATGAAAATGTGCAACAATACACACCATGGAAACATTTTTGTTTGATTTGTGTCGAGTGAGATTTTCACCTAGAATCCAAAGAAGGGGTTTTGGCACTTTTCATGGAAAAATGTAAAAAATTAAAATTTCTAAAAATAAAATAAATGCCTTCTATGCACCTCAAACATTCACTCTAAAACAGAAGATTGTTTTTTTCCGCAATATTTTTTGAAATTTGGGCTCTTTTAGCAACATTAACACATGCGCTGAAGCATCTTTTATGCTCATTTCTTGTCTTTCAGGATTTATTCTGGGTTTTATTTTGTTAATTTGATGAAAATGAACAACAATACACACCATGGAAACATTTTTGTTTGATTTGTGTCGAGTGAGATTTTCACCTAGAACCAAAAGGGGGGGGTATTGGCACTTTTCATGGAAAAATGTAAAAAATTAAAATTTCTAAAAATGAAATAAATGCCTTCTATATACCTCAAACATTCACTCTAAAACAGAAGATTGCTGTTTTTCGCAATATTTTTTGAAATTTGGGCTCTTTTAGCAACGTTAACACTTGCGCTGAAGCATCTTTTATGCTCATTTCTTGTCTTTCAGGATTTGTTCTGGGTTTTATTTTGTTTATTTGATGAAAATGAACAACAATACACACCATGGAAACATTTCCGTTTTATTTGTGTCGAGTGAGATTTTCACCTAGAACCCAAAGGGGAGGGTATTGGTACTTTTCATGGAAAAATGGGAAAAATTAAAATTTCTAAAAATAAAATAAATGCCTTCGATACACCTCAAACATTCACTCTAAAACAGAAGATTGTTGTTTTTCGCAATATTTTTTGAAATTTGGGCTCTTTTAGCAACGTTAACACTTGCGCAGAAGCATCTTTTATGCTCATTTCTTGTCTTTCAGGATTTATTCTGGGTTTAATTTTGTTTATTTTATGAAAATGAACAACAATACACACCATGGAAACATTTTTGTTTGATTTGTGTCGAGTGAGATTTTCACCTAGAACCCAAAGGGGAGGGTATTGGTACTTTTCATGGAAAAATGTGAAAAATTAAAATTTCTAAAAATGAAATAAATGCCTTCTATATACCTCAAACATTCACTCTAAAACAGAAGATTGCTGTTTTTCGCAATATTTTTTGAAATTTGGGCTCTTTTAGCAACATTAACACTTGCGCTGAAGCATCTTTTATGCTCATTTCTTGTCTTTCAGGATTTATTCTGGGTTTTATTTTGTTTATTTTATGAAAATGAACAACAATACACACCATGGAAACATTTTTGTTTGATTTGTGTCGAGTGAGATTTTCACCTAGAACCCAAAGGGGGGGGGGTATATATAGTATTGGTACTTTTCATGGAAAAATGTGAAAAATTAAAATTTCTAAAAATGAAATAAATGCCATCTATACACCTCAAACATTCACTCTAAAACAGAAGATTGTGATTTTTCGCAATATTTTTTGAAATTTGGGCTCTTTTAGCAACATTAACACTTGCGCTGAAGCATCTTTTATGCTCATTTCTTGTCTTTCAGGATTTGTTCTGGGTTTTATTTTGTTTATTTGAGGAAAATGAACAACAATACACACCATGGAAACATTTTTGTTTGATTTCTGTCGAGTGAGATTTTCACCTAGAACCCAAAGGGGGGGGTATTGGCACTTTTCATGGAAAAATGTGAAAAATTAAAATTTCTAAAAATGAAAAAAATGCCTTCTATACACCTCAAACATTCACTCTAAAACAGAAGATTGTTGTTTTTCGCAATATTTTTTTAAATTTGGGCTCTTTTAGCAACATTAACACTTGCGCTGAAGAATCTTTTATGCTCATTTCTTGTCTTTCAGGATTTGTTCTGGGTTCTATTTTGTTTATTTGAGGAAAATGAACAACAATACACACCATGGAAAATTTTTTGTTTGATTTGTGTCGAGTGAGATTTTCACCTAGAACCCATAGGGGGGGGTATTGGCCCTTTTCATGGAAAAATGTAAAAATTTAAAATTTCAAAAAATAAAATAAATGCCTTCTATTTACCTCAAACATTCACTCTAAAACAGAAGATTTTTGTTTTTCGCAATATTTTTTGAAATTTGGGCTCTTTTAGCAACGTTAAAACTTGCGCTTGCGCTGAAGCATCTTTTATTCTCATTTCTTGTCTTTCAGGATTTATTATGGATTTTCTTTTGTTTATATGATGAAAATGAACAACAATACACACCATGGAAACATTTTTGTTTGATTTGTGTCGAGTGAGATTTTCACCTAGAACCCAAAGGGGGGATATGGGCACTTTTCATGGAAAAATGTAAAAAATTAAAATTTCTAAAAATGAAATAAATGCCTTCTATATACCTCAAACATTCACTCTAAAACAGAAGATTGCTGTTTTTCGCAATATTTTTTGAAATTTGGGCTCTTTTAGCAACGTTAACACTTGCGCTGAAGCATCTTTTATGCTCATTTCTTGTCTTTCAGGATTTATTCTGGGTTTTATTTTGTTTATTTGATGAAAATGTACAACAATACACACCATGAAAACCGTTTTGTTTGATTTGTGTCGAGTGAGATTTTCACCTGGAACCCAAAGGGGTATTGGTACTTTTCATGGAAAAATGTGAAAAATTAAAATTTCTAAAAATGAAATAAATGCCTTCTATATACCTCAAACATTCACTCTAAAACCGAAGATTGTTGTTTTTCGCAATATTTTTTGAAATTTGGGCTCTTTTAGCAACGTTAACACTTGCGCTGAAGCATCTTTTATGCTCATTTCTTGTCTTTCAGGATTTGTTCAGGGTTTTATTTTGTTTATTTGATGAAAATGAACAACAATACACACCATGGAAACATTTCCGTTTTATTTGTGTCGAGTTAGATTTTCACCTAGAACCCAAAGGGGAGGGTATTGGTACTTTTCATGGAAAAATGGGAAAAATTAAAATTTCTAAAAATAAAATAAATGCCTTCGATACACCTCAAACATTCACTCTAAAACAGAAGATTGTTGTTTTTCGCAATATTTTTTGAAATTTGGGCTCTTTTAGCAACGTTAACACTTGCGCTGAAGCATCTTTTATGCTCATTTCTTGTCTTTCAGGATTTATTCTGGATTTTCTTTTGTTTATATGATGAAAATGAACAACAATACACACCATGGAAACATTTTTGTTTGATTTGTGTCGAGTGAGATTTTCACCTAGAACCCAAAGGGGGGATATGGGCACTTTTCATGGAAAAATGTAAAAAATTAAAATTTCTAAAAATGAAATAAATGCCTTCTATATACCTCAAACATTCACTCTAAAACAGAAGATTGCTGTTTTTCGCAATATTTTTTGAAATTTGGGCTCTTTTAGCAACGTTAACACTTGCGCTGAAGCATCTTTTATGCTCATTTCTTGTCTTTCAGGATTTATTCTGGGTTTTATTTTGTTTATTTGATGAAAATGTACAACAATACACACCATGAAAACCGTTTTGTTTGATTTGTGTCGAGTGAGATTTTCACCTAGATCCCAAAGGGGCGGGTATTGGCACTTTTCATGGAAAAATGTGAAAAATTAAAATTTCTAAAAATGAAAAAAATGCCTTCTATACACCTCAAACATTCACTCTAAAACAGAAGATTGTTGTTTTTCGCAATATTTTTTTAAATTTGGGCTCTTTTAGCAACATTAACACTTGCGCTGAAGAATCTTTTATGCTCATTTCTTGTCTTTCAGGATTTGTTCTGGGTTCTATTTTGTTTATTTGAGGAAAATGAACAACAATACACACCATGGAAAATTTTTTGTTTGATTTGTGTCGAGTGAGATTTTCACCTAGAACCCATAGGGGGGGGTATTGGCCCTTTTCATGGAAAAATGTAAAAATTTAAAATTTCAAAAAATAAAATAAATGCCTTCTATTTACCTCAAACATTCACTCTAAAACAGAAGATTTTTGTTTTTCGCAATATTTTTTGAAATTTGGGCTCTTTTAGCAACGTTAAAACTTGCGCTTGCGCTGAAGCATCTTTAATTCTCATTTCTTGTCTTTCAGGATTTATTATGGATTTTCTTTTGTTTATATGATGAAAATGAACAACAATACACACCATGGAAACATTTTTGTTTGATTTGTGTCGAGTGAGATTTTCACCTAGAACCCAAAGGGGGGATATGGGCACTTTTCATGGAAAAATGTAAAAAATTAAAATTTCTAAAAATGAAATAAATGCCTTCTATATACCTCAAACATTCACTCTAAAACAGAAGATTGCTGTTTTTCGCAATATTTTTTGAAATTTGGGCTCTTTTAGCAACGTTAACACTTGCGCTGAAGCATCTTTTATGCTCATTTCTTGTCTTTCAGGATTTATTCTGGGTTTTATTTTGTTTATTTGATGAAAATGTACAACAATACACACCATGAAAACCGTTTTGTTTGATTTGTGTCGAGTGAGATTTTCACCTGGAACCCAAAGGGGTATTGGTACTTTTCATGGAAAAATGTGAAAAATTAAAATTTCTAAAAATGAAATAAATGCCTTCTATATACCTCAAACATTCACTCTAAAACCGAAGATTGTTGTTTTTCGCAATATTTTTTGAAATTTGGGCTCTTTTAGCAACGTTAACACTTGCGCTGAAGCATCTTTTATGCTCATTTCTTGTCTTTCAGGATTTGTTCAGGGTTTTATTTTGTTTATTTGATGAAAATGAACAACAATACACACCATGGAAACATTTCCGTTTTATTTGTGTCGAGTTAGATTTTCACCTAGAACCCAAAGGGGAGGGTATTGGTACTTTTCATGGAAAAATGGGAAAAATTAAAATTTCTAAAAATAAAATAAATGCCTTCGATACACCTCAAACATTCACTCTAAAACAGAAGATTGTTGTTTTTCGCAATATTTTTTGAAATTTGGGCTCTTTTAGCAACGTTAACACTTGCGCTGAAGCATCTTTTATGCTCATTTCTTGTCTTTCAGGATTTATTCTGGATTTTCTTTTGTTTATATGATGAAAATGAACAACAATACACACCATGGAAACATTTTTTTTTGATTTGTTGCGAGTGAGATTTTCACCTAGAACCCAAAGAAGGGGTTTTGGCACTTTTCATGGAAAAATGTATAAAAATAAAATTTCTAAAAATAAAATAAATGCCTTCTATACACCTCAAACATTCACTCTAAAACAGAAGATTGTTGTTTTCCGCAATATTTTTTAAAATTTGGGCTCTTTTAGCAACATTAACACGTGCGCTGAAGCATCTTTTATGCTCATTTCTTGTCTTTCAGGATTTGTTCTGGGTTTTATTTTGTTTATTTGATGAAAATGAACAACAATACACACCATGGAAACATTTTTGTTTGATTTGTGTCGAGTGAGATTTTCACCTAGAACCCAAGGGGGGGGTATTCGCACTTTTCATGGAAAAATATAAAAAAATTAAAATTTATAAAAATAAAATAAATGCCTTCTATACACCTAAAACATTCACTCTAAAACAGAAGATTGTTGTTTTTCGCAATATTTTTTTAAATTTGGGCTCTTTTAGCAACATTAACACTTGCGCTGAAGAATCTTTGATGCTCATTTCTTGTCTTTCAGGATTTGTTCTGGGTTCTATTTTGTTTATTTGAGGAAAATGAACAACAATACACACCATGGAAAAATTTTTGTTTGATTTGTGTCGAGTGAGATTTTCACCTAGAACCCATAGGGGGGGGTATTGGCCCTTTTCATGGAAAAATGTAAAAATTTAAAATTTCAAAAAATAAAATAAATGCCTTCTATACACCTCAAACATTCACTCTAAAACAGAAAATTTTTGTTTTTTGCAATATTTTTTGAAATTTGGGCTCTTTTAGCAACGTTAACACTTGCGCTGAAGCATCTTTTATGCTCATTTCTTGTCTTTCAGGATTTATTCTGGGTTTTATTTTGTTTATTTGATGAAAATGAACAACAATACACACAATGGAAACATTTTTGTTTGATTTGTGTCGAGTGAGATTTTCACCTAGAACCCAAAGGGGGGGGTATTGGTACTTTTCATGGAAAAATGTGAAAAATTAAAATTTCTAAAAATGAAATAAATGCCTTCTATATACCTCAAACATTCACTCTTAAACAGAAGATTGCTGTTTTTCGCAATATTTTTTGAAATTTGGGCTCTTTTAGCAACATTAACACTTGCGGTGAAGCATCATTTATGCTCATTTCTTGTCTTTCAGGATTTGTTCTGGGTTTTATTTTGTTTATTTGATGAAAATGAACAACAATACACACCATGGAAACATTTTTGTTTGATTTGTTTCGAGTGAGATTTTCACCTAGAACCCAAAGGGGGGGGGGTATTGGTACTTTTCATGGAAAAATGTGAAAAATTAAAATTTCTAAAAATGAAATAAATGCCTTCTATACACCTCAAACATTCACTCTAAAACAGAAGATTGTGATTTTTCGCAATATTTTTTGAAATTTGGGCTCTTCTAGCAACATTAACACTTGCGCTGAAGCATCTTTTATGCTCATTTCTTGTCTTTCAGGATTTGTTCTGGGTTTTATTTTGTTTATTTGATGAAAATGAACAACAATACACACCATGGAAACATTTTTGTTTGATTTGTGTCGAGTGAGATTTTCACCTAGAACCAAACGAAGGGGTTTTGGCAATTTTCATGGAAAAATGTAAAAAATTAAAATTTCTAAAAATAAAATAAATGCCTTCTATACACCTCAAACATTCACTTTAAAACAGAAGATTGTTGTTTTCCGCAATATTTTTTGAAATTTGGGCTCTTTCAGCAACGTTAACACTTGCGCTGAAGCATCTTTTATGCTCATTTCTTGTCTTTCAGGATTTATTCTGGGTTTTATTTTGTTTATTTCATGAAAATGAACAACAATACACACCATGGAAACATTTTTGTTTGCTATGTGTCGAGTGAGATTTTCACCTAGAACCCAAAGGGGGGGTTCTAGGTGAAAACTTTGGATTGGCACTTTTCATGGAAAAATGTGAAAAATTAAAATTTCTAAAAATGAAATAAATGCCTTCTATACACCTCAAACATTCACTCTAAAATAGAAGATTGTGATTTTTCGCAATATTTTTTGAAATTTCGGCTCTTTTAGCAACGTTAACACTTGCGCTGAAGCATCTTTTATGCTCATTTCTGGTCTTTCAGGATTTATTATGGATTTTCTTTTGTTTATATGATGAAAATGAACAACAATACACACCATGGAAACATTTTTTTTTGATTTGTGTCGAGTGAGATTTTCACCTAGAACCCAAAGAAGGGGTTTTGGCACTTTTCATGGAAAAATGTGAAAAATTAAAATTTCTAAAAATGAAAAAATGCCTTCTATACACCTCAAACATTCACTCTAAAACAGAAGATTGCTGTTTTTCGCATTATTTTTTGAAATTTGGGCTCTTTTAGCAACGTTAACACTTACGCTGAAGCATTTTTATGCTCATTTCTTGCCTTTCAGGATTTATTCTGGGTTTTATTTTTTTATTTGATGAAAATGAACAACAATACACACCATGGAAACATTTTTTTTTGATTTGTGTTCAGTGAGATTTTCACCTAGAACCCAAGGGGGGGTATTGGCACTTTTCATGGAAAAATGTAAAAAATTAAAATTTCTAAAAATGAAATAAATGCCTTCTATATACCTCAAACATTCACTCTAAAACATAAGATTGCTGTTTTTCGCAAAATTTTTTGAAATTTGGGCTCTTTTAGCAACCTTAACACCTGCGCTGAAGCATCTTTTATGCTCATTTCTTGTCTTTCAGGATTTATTCTGGGTTTTATTTTATTTATTTGATGAAAATGAACAACAATACACACCATGGAAACATTTTTGTTTGATTTGTTGCGAGGGAGATTTTCACCTAGAACCCAAAGGGGGGGGTATTGGGACTTTTCATGGAAAAATGTAAAAAATAAAATTTCTAAAAATAAAATAAATGCCTTCTATACACCTCAAACATTCACTGTAAAACAGAAGATTGTTGTTTTTCGCAATATTTTTTGAAATTTGGGCTCTTTTAGCAACATTAACACTTGCGCTGAAGCTTCTTTTATGCTCATTTTTTGTCTTTCAGGATTTATTCTGGGTTTTATTGTGTTTATTTGATGAAAATGAACAACAATACATACCATGGAAAACATTTTTGTTTGATTTCTGTCGAGTGAGATTTTCACCTAGAACCCAAAGGGGGGGTATTGGCACTTTTCATGAAAATATGTGAAAAATTAAAATTTCTAAAAATGAAATAAATGCCTTCTATATATCTCAAACATTCAGAAAAAAACAGAAGTTGTTTTTCGAAATATTTTTTGAAATTTGGGCTCTTTTAGCAACGTTAACACTTACGCTGAAGCATTTTTATGCTCATTTCTTGCCTTTCAGGATTTATTCTGGGTTTTATTTTTTTATTTGATGAAAATGAACAAACAAAACACACCATGGAAACATTTTTTTTTTATTTGTGTTCAGTGAGATTTTCACCTAGAACCCAAGGGGGGGGTATTGGCACTTTTCATGGAAAAATGTAAAAAATTAAAATTTCTAAAAATGAAATAAATGCCTTCTATATACCTCAAACATTCACTCTAAAACAGAAGATTGTTGTTTTTCGCAATATTTTTTGAAATTTGGGCTCTTTTAGCAACGTTAACACTTGCGCTGAAGCATCTTTTATTCTCAATTCTTGTCTTTCAGGATTTATTATGGATTTTCTTTTGTTTATATGATGAAAATTAACAACAATACACACCATGGAAACATTTTTTTTTGATTTGTTGCGAGTGAGATTTTCACCTAGAACCAAACGAAGGGGTTTTGGCAATTTTCATGGAAAAATGTAAAAAATTAAAATTTCTAAAAATGAAATAAATGCCTTCTATATACCTCAAACATTCACTCAAAAAACATAAGATTGCTGTTTTTCGCAATATTTTTTGAAATTTGGGCTCTTTTAGCAACCTTAACACTTGTGCTGAAGCATCTTTTATGCTCATTTCTTGTCTTGCAGGATTTGTTCTGGGTTTTATTTTGTTTATTTGATGAAAATGAACAACAATACACACCATGGAAACATTTTTGTTTGATTTGTATCGAGTGAGATTTTCACCTAGAACCCAAGGGGGGGGTATTGGCACTTTTCATGGAAAAATATAAAAAATTAAAATTTCTAAAAATAAAATAAATGCCTTCTATACACCTAAAACATTCACTCTAAAAAAGAAGATTGTTGTTTTTCGCAATATTTTTTGAAATTTGGGCTCTTTTAGCAACATTAACACTTACGCTGAAGCATCTTTTATGCTCATTTCTTGCCTTTCAGGATTTGTTCTGGGTTTTATTTTTTTATTTGATGAAAATGAACAACAATACACACCATGGAAACATTTTTGTTTGATTTGTTGCGAGTGAGATTTTCACCTAGAACCCAAAGGGGGGGTATTGGGACTTTTCATGGAAAAATGTAAAAATTAAAATTTCTAAAAATAAAATAAATGCCTTCTATGCACCTCAAACATTCACTTTAAAACAGAAGATTGTTGTTTTCCGCAATATATTTGAAATTTGGGCTCTTTTAGCAACGTTAACACTTGCGCTGAAGCATCTTTTATGCTCATTTCTTGTCTTTCAGGATTTATTCTGGGTTTAATTTGTTTATTTGATGAAAATGTACAACAATACACACCATGGAAACATTTTTGTTTGATTTGTGTCGAGTGAGATTTTCACCTAGAACCCAAAGGGGGGGGTTTTGGCCCTTTTCATGGAAAAATGTAAAAAATTAAAATTTCTAAAAATGAAATAAATGCCTTCTATATACCTCAAACATTCACTCTAAAACATAAGATTGCTGTTTTTCGCAATATTTTTTGAAATTTGGGCTCTTTTAGCAACCTTAACACTTGCGCTGAAGCATCTTTTATGCTCATTTCTTGTCTTTCAGGATTTATTCTGGGTTTTATTTTATTTATTTGATGAAAATGAACAACAATACACACCATGGAAACATTTTTGTTTGATTTGTTGCGAGGGAGATTTTCACCTAGAACCCAAAGGGGGGGGTATTGGGACTTTTCATGGAAAAATGTAAAAATTAAAATTTCTAAAAATAAAATAAATGCCTTCTATACACATCAAACATTCACTCTAAAACAGAGGATTGCTGTTTTTTGCAATATTTTTTGAAATTTGGGCTCTTTTAGCAACGTTTACACTTACGCTGAAGCATCTTTTATGCTCATTTCTTGCCTTTCAGGATTTATTCTGGGTTTTATTTTTTTATTTGATGAAAATGAACAACACTTCACACCATGGAAACATTTTTTTTTGATTTGTGTTCAGTGAGATTTTCACCTAGAACCCAAGGGGGGTATTGGCACTTTTCATGGAAAAATGTAAAATATTAAAATTTCTAAAAATGAAATAAATGCCTTCTATATACCTCAAACATTCACTCTAAAACAGAAGATTGCTGTTTTTCGCAATATTTTTTGAAATTTGGGCTCTTTTAGCAACGTTAACACTTACGCTGAAGCATCTTTTATGCTCATTTTTTGCCTTTCAGGATTTATTCTGGGTTTTATTTTGTTTATTTGATGAATGTGAACAACAATACACACCATGGAAACATTTTTTTTTTTATTTGTGTTCAGTGAGATTTTCTCCTAGAACCCAAGGGGTGTATTGGCACTTTTCATGGAAAAATGTAAAAAATTAAAATTTCTAAAAATGAAATAAATGCCTTCTATATACCTCAAACATTCACTCTAAAACAGAAGATTGCTGTTTTTCGCAATATTTTTTGAAATTTGGGCTCTTTTAGCAACGTTAACACTTGCGCTGAAGCATCTTTTATGCTCATTTCTTGTCTTTGAGGATTTATTCTGGGTTTTATTTTGTTTATTTGATGAAAATATACAACAATACACACCATGGAAACATTTTTGTTTGATTTGTGTCGAGTGAGATTTTCACCTAGAACCCAAAGGGGGGGGTTTTGGCACTTTTCATGGAAAAATGTAAAAAATTAAAATTTCTAAAAATGAAATAAATGCCTTCTATATACCTCAAACATTCACTCTAAAAAGAAGGATTGCTGTTTTTCGCAATATTTTTTGAAATTTGGGCTCTTTTAGCAACCTTAACACTTGCGCTGAAGCATCTTTTATGCTCATTTCTTGTCTTTCAGGATTTATTCTGGGTTTTATTTTATTTATTTGATAAAAATGAACAACAATACACACCATGGAAACATTTTTTTTTATTTGTGTCGTGTGAGATTTTCACCTAGAAACCAAAGGGGGGGGTATTGGCACTTTTCATGGAAAAATGTAAAAATTAAAATTTCTAAAAATAAAATAAATGCCTTCTATACACCTCAAACATTTACTCTAAAACAGAAGATTGTTTTTTTTCGCAATATTTTTTGAAATTTGGGCTCTTTTAGCAACGTTAACCCTTGCGCTGAAGCATCTTTTATGCTCATTTCTTCTCTTTCAGGATTTGTTCTCGGTTTTATTTTGTTTATTTGATGAAAATGAACAACAATACACACCATGATAAAATATTGTTTGATTTGTGTCGAGTGAGATTTTCACCTAGAACCCAAAGGGCACTTTTGGCACTTTTCATGGAAAAATGTGAAAAATTAAAATTTCTAAAAATGAAAAAAATGCCTTCTATACACCTCAAACATTCACTCCAAAACAGAAGATTGCTGTTTTTCGCAATATTTTTTGAAATTTGGGCTCTTTTAGCAACGTTAACACTTACGCTGAAGCATTTTTATGCTCATTTCTTGCCTTTCAGGATTTATTCTGGGTTTTATTTTGTTTATTTGATGAAAATGAGCAACAATACACACCATGGAAACATTTTTGTTTGATTTGTGTCGAGTGAGATTTTCACCTAGAATCCAAAGAAGGGGTTTTGGCACTTTTCATGGAAAAATGTAAAAAATTAAAATTTCAAAAATAAAATAAATGCCTTCTATGCACCTCAAACATTCACTCTAAAACAGAAGATTGTTGTTTTCCGCAATATTTTTTGAAATTTGGGCTCTTTTAGCAACATTAACACATGCGCTGAAGCATCTTTTATGCTCATTTCTTGTCTTTCAGGATTTATTCTGGGTTTTATTTTGTTTATTTGATGAAAATGAACAACAATACAAACCATGGAAACATTTTTGTTTGATTTGTGTCGAGTGAGATTTTCACCTAGAACCAAAAGGGGGGGGTATTGGCACTTTTCATGGAAAAATGTAAAAAATTAAAATTTCTAAAAATGAAATAAATGCCTTCTATATACCTCAAACATTCACTCTAAAACAGAAGATTGCTGTTTTTCGCAATATTTTTTGAAATTTGGGCTCTTTTAGCAACGTTAACACTTGCGCTGAAGCATCTTTTATGCTCATTTCTTGTCTTTCAGGATTTGTTCTGGGTTTTATTTTGTTTATTTGATGAAAATGAACAACAATACACACCATGGAAACATTTCCGTTTTATTTGTGTCGAGTGAGATTTTCACCTAGAACCCAAAGGGGAGGGTATTGGTACTTTTCATGGAAAAATGGGAAAAATTAAAATTTCTAAAAATAAAATAAATGCCTTCGAGACACCTCAAACATTCACTCTAAAACAGAAGATTGTTGTTTTTCGCAATATTTTTTGAAATTTGGGCTCTTTTAGCAACGTTAACACTTGCGCTGAAGCATCTTTTATGCTCATTTCTTGTCTTTCAGGATTTATTCTGGGTTTAATTTTGTTTATTTTATGAAAATGAACAACAATACACACCATGGAAACATTTTTGTTTGATTTGTGTCGAGTGAGATTTTCACCTAGAACCCAAAGGGGAGGGTATTGGTACTTTTCATGGAAAAATGTGAAAAATTAAAATTTCTAAAAATGAAATAAATGCCTTCTATATACCTCAAACATTCACTCTAAAACAGAAGATTGCTGTTTTTCGCAATATTTTTTGAAATTTGGGCTCTTTTAGCAACATTAACACTTGCGCTGAAGCATCTTTTATGCTCATTTCTTGTCTTTCAGGATTTATTCTGGGTTTTTTTTTGTTTATTTTATGAAAATGAACAACAATACACACCATGGAAACATTTTTGTTTGATTTGTGTCGAGTGAGATTTTCACCTAGAACCCAAAGGGGGGGGGTATTGGTACTTTTCATGGAAAAATGTGAAAAATTAAAATTTCTAAAAATGAAATAAATGCCTTCTATACACCTCAAACATTCCTCTAAAACAGAAGATTGTGATTTTTCGCAATATTTTTTGAAATTTGGGCTCTTTTAGCAACAGTAACACTTGCGCTGAAGCATCTTTTATGCTCATTTCTTGTCTTTCAGGATTTGTTCTGGGTTTTATTTTGTTTATTTGAGGAAAATGAACAACAATACACACCAAGGAAACATTTTTGTTTGATTTCTGTCGAGTGAGATTTTCACCTAGAACCCAAAGGGGGGGGTATTGGCACTTTTCATGGAAAAATGTGAAAAATTAAAATTTCTAAAAATGAAAAAAATGCCTTCTATACACCTCAAACATTCACTCTAAAACAGAAGATTGTTGTTTTTCGCAATATTTTTTTAAATTTGGGCTCTTTTAGCAACATTAACACTTGCGCTGAAGAATCTTTTATGCTCATTTCTTGTCTTTCAGGATTTGTTCTGGGTTCTATTTTGTTTATTTGAGGAAAATGAACAACAATACACACCATGGAAAATTTTTTGTTTGATTTGTGTCGAGTGAGATTTTCACCTAGAACCCATAGGGGGGGGTATTGGCCCTTTTCATGGAAAAATGTAAAAATTTAAAATTTCAAAAAATAAAATAAATGCCTTCTATTTACCTCAAACATTCACTCTAAAACAGAAGATTTTTGTTTTTCGCAATATTTTTTGAAATTTGGGCTCTTTTAGCAACGTTAAAACTTGCGCTTGCGCTGAAGCATCTTTTATTCTCATTTCTTGTCTTTCAGGATTTATTATGGATTTTCTTTTGTTTATATGATGAAAATGAACAACAATACACACCATGGAAACATTTTTGTTTGATTTGTGTCGAGTGAGATTTTCACCTAGAACCCAAAGGGGGGATATGGGATTTTTTCATGGAAAAATGTAAAAAATTAAAATTTCTAAAAATGAAATAAATGCCTTCTATATACCTCAAACATTCACTCTAAAACAGAAGATTGCTGTTTTTCGCAATATTTTTTGAAATTTGGGCTCTTTTAGCAACGTTAACACTTGCGCTGAAGCATCTTTTATGCTCATTTCTTGTCTTTCAGGATTTATTCTGGGTTTTATTTTGTTTATTTGATGAAAATGTACAACAATACACACCATGAAAACCGTTTTGTTTGATTTGTGTCGAGTGAGATTTTCACCTGGAACCCAAAGGGGTATTGGTACTTTTCATGGAAAAATGTGAAAAATTAAAATTTCTAAAAATGAAATAAATGCCTTCTATATACCTCAAACATTCACTCTAAAACCGAAGATTGTTGTTTTTCGCAATATTTTTTGAAATTTGGGCTCTTTTAGCAACGTTAACACTTGCGCTGAAGCATCTTTTATGCTCATTTCTTGTCTTTCAGGATTTGTTCAGGGTTTTATTTTGTTTATTTGATGAAAATGAACAACAATACACACCATGGAAACATTTCCGTTTTATTTGTGTCGAGTTAGATTTTCACCTAGAACCCAAAGGGGAGGGTATTGGTACTTTTCATGGAAAAATGGGAAAAATTAAAATTTCTAAAAATAAAATAAATGCCTTCGATACACCTCAAACATTCACTCTAAAACAGAAGATTGTTGTTTTTCGCAATATTTTTTGAAATTTGGGCTCTTTTAGCAACGTTAACACTTGCGCTGAAGCATCTTTTATGCTCATTTCTTGTCTTTCAGGATTTATTCTGGATTTTCTTTTGTTTATATGATGAAAATGAACAACAATACACACCATGGAAACATTTTTTTTTGATTTGTTGCGAGTGAGATTTTCACCTAGAACCCAAAGAAGGGGTTTTGGCACTTTTCATGGAAAAATGTATAAAATTAAAATTTCTAAAAATAAAATAAATGCCGTCTATACACCTCAAACATTCACTCTAAAACAGAAGATTGTTGTTTTCCGCAATATTTTTTAAAATTTGGGCTCTTTTAGCAACATTAACACGTGCGCTGAAGCATCTTTTATGCTCATTTCTTGTCTTTCAGGATTTGTTCTGGGTTTTATTTTGTTTATTTGATGAAAATGAACAACAATACACACCATGGAAACATTTTTGTTTGATTTGTGTCGAGTGAGATTTTCACCTAGAACCCAAGGGGGGGGTATTCGCACTTTTCATGGAAAAATATAAAAAATTAAAATTTATAAAAATAAAATAAATGCCTTCTATACACCTAAAACATTCACTCTAAAACAGAAGATTGTTGTTTTTCGCAATATTTTTTTAAATTTGGGCTCTTTTAGCAACATTAACACTTGCGCTGAAGAATCTTTGATGCTCATTTCTTGTCTTTCAGGATTTGTTCTGGGTTCTATTTTGTTTATTTGAGGAAAATGAACAACAATACACACCATGGAAAAATTTTTGTTTGATTTGTGTCGAGTGAGATTTTCACCTAGAACCCATAGGGGGGGGGGGGTATTGGCCCTTTTCATGGAAAAATGTAAAAATTTAAAATTTCAAAAAATAAAATAAATGCCTTCTATACACCTCAAACATTCACTCTAAAACAGAAGATTTTTGTTTTTCGCAATATTTTTTGAAATTTGGGCTCTTTTAGCAACGTTAACACTTGCGCTGAAGCATCTTTTATGCTCATTTCTTGTCTTTCAGGATTTATTCTGGGTTTTATTTTGTTTATTTGATGAAAATGAACAACAATACACACAATGGAAACATTTTTGTTTGATTTGTGTCGAGTGAGATTTTCACCTAGAACCCAAAGGGGGGGGTATTGGTACTTTTCATGGAAAAATGTGAAAAATTAAAATTTCTAAAAATGAAATAAATGCCTTCTATATACCTCAAACATTCACTCTTAAACAGAAGATTGCTGTTTTTCGCAATATTTTTTGAAATTTGGGCTCTTTTAGCAACATTAACACTTGCGGTGAAGCATCTTTTATGCTCATTTCTTGTCTTTCAGGATTTGTTCTGGGTTTTATTTTGTTTATTTGATGAAAATGAACAACAATACACACCATGGAAACATTTTTGTTTGATTTGTTTCGAGTGAGATTTTCACCTAGAACCCAAAGGGGGGAGGGTATTGGTACTTTTCATGGAAAAATGTGAAAAATTAAAATTTCTAAAAATGAAATAAATGCCTTCTATACACCTCAAACATTCACTCTAAAACAGAAGATTGTGATTTTTCGCAATATTTTTTGAAATTTGGGCTCTTTTAGCAACATTAACACTTGCGCTGAAGCATCTTTTATGCTCATTTCTTGTCTTTCAGGATTTGTTCTGGGTTTTATTTTGTTTATTTGATGAAAATGAACAACAATACACACCATGGAAACATTTTTGTTTGATTTGTGTCGAGTGAGATTTTCACCTAGAACCCAAGGGGGGGGTATTCGCACTTTTCATGGAAAAATATAAAAAATTAAA
Source organism: Hetaerina americana (assembly GCF_022747635.1). Taxonomy (NCBI): domain Eukaryota; kingdom Metazoa; phylum Arthropoda; class Insecta; order Odonata; family Calopterygidae; genus Hetaerina; species Hetaerina americana. The sequence goes on from NW_027287111.1 coordinate 61,998, forward strand.
ATTTATAAAAATAAAATAAATGCCTTCTATACACCTAAAACATTCACTCTAAAACAGAAGATAGTTGTTTTTCGCAATATTTTTTTAAATTTGGGCCCTTTTAGCAACATTAACACTTGCGCTGAAGAATCTTTGATGCTCATTTCTTGTCTTTCAGGATTTGTTCTGGGTTCTATTTTGTTTATTTGAGGAAAATGAACAACAATACACACCATGGAAAAATTTTTGTTTGATTTGTGTCGAGTGAGATTTTCACCTAGAACCCATAGGGGGGGGTATTGGCCCTTTTCATGGAAAAATGTAAAAATTTAAAATTTCAAAAAATAAAATAAATGCCTTCTATACACCTCAAACATTCACTCTAAAACAGAAGATTGTTTTTTTTCGCAATATTTTTTGAATTTTGGGCTCTTTTAGCAACGTTAACACTTGCGCTGAAGAATCTTTTATGCTCATTTCTTGTCTTTCAGGATTTATTCTGGGTTTTATTTTGTTTATTTGATGAAAATGAACAACAATACACACAATGGAAACATTTTTGTTTGATTTGTGTCGAGTGAGATTTTCACCTAGAACCCAAAGGGGGGGGTATTGGTACTTTTCATGGAAAAATGTGAAAAATTAAAATTTCTAAAAATGAAATAAATGCCTTCTATATACCTCAAACATTCACTCTAAAACAGAAGATTGCTGTTTTTCGCAATATTTTTTGAAATTTGGGCTCTTTTAGCAACATTAACACTTGCGCTGAAGCATCTATTATGCTCATTTCTTGTCTTTCAGGATTTGTTCTGGGTTTTATTTTGTTTATTTGATGAAAATGAACAACAATACACACCATGGAAACATTTTTGTTTGATTTGTGTCGAGTGAGATTTTCACCTAGAACCCAAAGGGGGGGGGTACTTTTCATGGAAAAATGTGAAAAATTAAAATTTCTAAAAATGAAATAAATGCCTTCTATACACCTCAAACATTCACTCTAAAACAGAAGATTGTGATTTTTCGCAATATTTTTTGAAATTTGGGCTCTTTTAGCAACATTAACACTTGCGCTGAAGCATCTTTTATGCTCATTTCTTGTCTTTCAGGATTTGTTCTGGGTTTTATTTTGTTTATTTGATGAAAATGAACAACAATACACACCATGGAAACATTTTTGTTTGATTTGTGTCGAGTGAGATTTTCACCTAGAACCCAAGGGGGGGGTATTCGCACATTTCATGGAAAAATATGAAAAATTAAAATTTCTAAAAATGAAATAAATGCCTTCTCTACACCTCAAACATTCACTCTAAAACAGAAGATTGCTGTTTTTCGCAAAATTTTTTGATTTTGGGCTCTTTTAGCAACGTTAACACTTGCGCTGAAGCATCTTTTATTCTCATTTCTTGTCTTTCAGGATTTATTATGGATTTTCTTTTGTTTATATGATGAAAATGAACAACAATACACACCATGGAAACATTTTTGTTTGATTTGTGTCGAGTGAGATTTTCACCTAGAACCCAAAGGGGGGATATGGGATTTTTTCATGGAAAAATGTAAAAAATTAAAATTTCTAAAAATGAAATAAATGCCTTCTATATACCTCAAACATTCACTCTAAAACAGAAGATTGCTGTTTTTCGCAATATTTTTTGAAATTTGGGCTCTTTTAGCAACGTTAACACTTGCGCTGAAGCATCTTTTATGCTCATTTCTTGTCTTTCAGGATTTATTCTGGGTTTTATTTTGTTTATTTGATGAAAATGTACAACAATACACACCATGAAAACCGTTTTGTTTGATTTGTGTCGAGTGAGATTTTCACCTGGAACCCAAAGGGGTATTGGTACTTTTCATGGAAAAATGTGAAAAATTAAAATTTCTAAAAATGAAATAAATGCCTTCTATATACCTCAAACATTCACTCTAAAACATAAGATTGCTGTTTTTCGCAATATTTTTTGAAATTTGGGCTCTTTTAGCAACCTTAACACCTGCGCTGAAGCATCTTTTATGCTCATTTCTTGTCTTTCAGGATTTATTCTGGGTTTTATTTTATTTATTTGATGAAAATGAACAACAATACACACCATGGAAACATTTTTGTTTGATTTGTTGCGAGGGAGATTTTCACCTAGAACCCAAAGGGGGGGGTATTGGGACTTTTCATGGAAAAATGTAAGAAATAAAATTTCTAAAAATAAAATAAATGCCTTCTATATATCTCAAACATTCAGAAAAAAACAGAAGTTGTTTTTCGAAATATTTTTTGAAATTTGGGCTCTTTTAGCAACGTTAACACTTACGCTGAAGCATTTTTATGCTCATTTCTTGCCTTTCAGGATTTATTCTGGGTTTTATTTTTTTATTTGATGAAAATGAACAAACAAAACACACCATGGAAACATTTTTTTTTTATTTGTGTTCAGTGAGATTTTCACCTAGAACCCAAGGGGGGGGTATTGGCACTTTTCATGGAAAAATGTAAAAAATTAAAATTTCTAAAAATGAAATAAATGCCTTCTATATACCTCAAACATTCACTCTAAAACAGAAGATTGTTGTTTTTCGCAATATTTTTTGAAATTTGGGCTCTTTTAGCAACGTTAACACTTGCGCTGAAGCATCTTTTATTCTCATTTCTTGTCTTTCAGGATTTATTATGGATTTTCTTTTGTTTATATGATGAAAATTAACAACAATACACACCATGGAAACATTTTTTTTTGATTTGTTGCGAGTGAGATTTTCACCTAGAACCAAACGAAGGGGTTTTGGCAATTTTCATGGAAAAATGTAAAAAATTAAAATTTCTAAAAATAAAATAAATGCCTTCTATACACCTCAAACATTCACTTTAAAACAGAAGATTGTTGTTTTCCGCAATATTTTTTGAAATTTTGGCCCTTATAGCAACGTTAACACTTGCGCTGAAGCATCTTTTATGCTCATTTCTTGTCTTTCAGGATTTATTCTGGGTTTTATTTTGTTTATTTCATGAAAATGAACAACAATACACACCATGGAAACATTTTTGTTTGCTATGTGTCGAGTGAGATTTTCACCTAGAACCCAAAGGGGGGGTTCTAGGTGAAAACTTTGGATTGGCACTTTTCATGGAAAAATGTGAAAAATTAAAATTTCTAAAAATGAAATAAATGCCTTCTATACACCTCAAACATTCACTCTAAAATAGAAGATTGTGATTTTTCGCAATATTTTTTGAAATTTGGGCTCTTTTAGCAACGTTAACACTTGCGCTGAAGCATCTTTTATGCTCATTTCTTGTCTTTCAGGATTTATTCTGGGTTTTATTTTGTTTATTTCATGAAAATGAACAACAATACACACCATGGAAACATTTTTGTTTGATTTGTTGCGAGTGAGATTTTCACCTAGAACCCAAAGGGGGGGGTATTGGGACTTTTCATGGAAAAATGTAAAAATTAAAATTTCTAAAAATGAAATAAATGCCTTCTATATACCTCAAACATTCACTCTAAAACAGAAGATTGCTGTTTTTCGCAATATTTTTTGAAATTTGGGCTCTTTTAGCAACGTTAACACTTGCGCTGAAGCATCTTTTATGCTCATTTCTTGTCTTTCAGGATTTATTCTGGGTTTTATTTTGTTTATTTGATGAAAATGTAAAACAATACACACTATGAAAACCGTTTTGTTTGATTTGTGTCGAGTGAGATTTTCACCTAGAACCCAAAGGGGGGGGGTATTGGGACTTTTCATGGAAAAATGTAAAAATTGGTACTTTTCATGGAAAAATGTGAAAAATTAAAATTTCTAAAAATGAAATAAATGCCTTCTATATACCTCAAACATTCACTCTAAAACCGAAGATTGTTGTTTTTCGCAATATTTTTTGAAATTTGGGCTCTTTTAGCAACGTTAACACTTGCGCTGAAGCATCTTTTATGCTCATTTCTTGTCTTTCAGGATTTGTTCTGGGTTTTATTTTGTTTATTTGATGAAAATGAACAACAATACACACCATGGAAACATTTCCGTTTTATTTGTGTCGAGTGAGATTTTCACCTAGAACCCAAAGTGGAGGGTATTGGTACTTTTCATGGAAAAATGGGAAAAATTAAAATTTCTAAAAATAAAATAAATGCCTTCGATACACCTCAAACATTCACTCTAAAACAGAAGATTGTTGTTTTTCGCAATATTTTTTGAAATTTGGGCTCTTTTAGCAACGTTAACACTTGCGCTGAAGCATCTTTTATGCTCATTTCTTGTCTTTCAGGATTTATTCTGGATTTCCTTTTGTTTATATGATGAAAATGAACAACAATACACACCATGGAAACATTTTTTTTGATTTGTTGCGAGTGAGATTTTCACCTAGAACCCAAAGAAGGGGTTTTGGCACTTTTCATGGAAAAATGTAAAAAATTAAAATTTCTAAAAATAAAATAAATGCCTTCTATACACCTCAAACATTCACTCTAAAACAGAAGATTGTAGTTTTCCGCAATATTTTTTAAAATTTGGGGTCTTTTAGCAAAATTAACACGTGCGCTGAAGCATTATTTATGCTCATTTCTTGTCTTTCAGGATTTGTTCTGGGTTTTATTTTGTTTATTTGATGAAAATGAACAACAATACACACCATGATAAAATATTGTTTGATTTGTGTCGAGTGAGATTTTCACCTAGAACCCAAAGGGGGGGGTTGGTACTTTTCATGGAAAAATGTGAAAAATTAAAATTTCTAAAAATGAAATAAATGCCTTCTATATACCTCAAACATTCACTCTCAAACCGAAGATTGTTGTTTTTCGCAATATTTTTTGAAATTTGGGCTCTTTTAGCAACGTTAACACTTGCGCTGAAGCATCTTTTATGCTCATTTCTTGTCTTTCAGGATTTATTCTGGGTTTTATTTTGTTTATTTGATGAAAATGAACAACAATACACACCATGGAAACATTTCCGTTTTATTTGTTTCGAGTGAGATTTTCACCTAGAACCCAAAGGGGAGGATATTGGTACTTTTCATGGAAAAATGGGAAAAATTAAAATTTCTAAAAATAAAATAAATGCCTTCGATACACCTCAAACATTCACTCTAAAACAGAAGATTGTTGTTTTTCGCAATATTTTTTGAAATTTGGGCTCTTTTAGCAACATTAACACTTGCGCTGAAGAATCTTTTATGCTCATTTCTTGTCTTTCAGGATTTGTTCTGGGTTCTATTTTGTTTATTTGAGGAAAATGAACAACAATACACACCATGGAAAAATTTTTTTTTGATATGTGTCGAGTGAGATTTTCACCTAGAACCCATAGGGGGGGGTATTGGCCCTTTTCATGGAAAAAAGTAAAAATTTAAAATTTCAAAAAATAAAATAAATGCCTTCTATACACCTCAAACATTCACTCTAAAACAGAAGATTTTTGTTTTTCGCAATATTTTTTGAAATTTGGGCTCTTTTAGCAACGTTAACACTTGCGCTGAAGCTTGTTTTATGCTCATTTCTTGTCTTTCAGGATCTATTCTGTGTTTTATTTTGTTTATTTGATGAAAATGAACAACAATACACACCATGGAAACATTTTTGTTTGATTTGTGTCGAGTGAGATTTTCACCTAGAACCCAAAGGGGGGGGTATTGGTACTTTTCATGGAAAAATGGGAAAAATTAAAATTTCTAAAAATAAAATAAATGCCTTCTATACACCTCAAACATTCACTCTAAAACAGAAGATTGTTGTTTTTCGCAATATTTTTTGAAATTTGGGCTCTTTTAGCAACGTTAACACTTGCGCTGAAGCATCTTTTATTCTCATTTCTTGTCTTTCAGGATTTATTATGGATTTTCTTTTGTTTATATGATGAAAATTAACAACAATACACACCATGGAAACATTTTTTTTTGATTTATTGCGAGTGAGATTTTCACCTAGAACCAAACGAAGGGGTTTTGGCAATTTTCATGGAAAAATGTAAAAAATTAAAATTTCTAAAAATAAAATAAATGCCTTCTATACACCTCAAACATTCACTTTAAAACAGAAGATTGTTGTTTTCCGCAATATTTTTTGAAATTTGGGCTCTTTCAGCAACGTTAACACTTGCGCTGAAGCATCTTTTATGCTCATTTCTTGTCTTTCAGGATTTATTCTGGGTTTTATTTTGTTTATTTCATGAAAATGAACAACAATACACACCATGGAAACATTTTTGTTTGCTATGTGTCGAGTGAGATTTTCACCTAGAACCCAAAGGGGGGGTTCTAGGTGAAAACTTTGGATTGGCACTTTTCATGGAAAAATGTGAAAAATTAAAATTTCTAAAAATGAAATAAATGCCTTCTATACACCTCAAACATTCACTCTAAAATAGAAGATTGTGATTTTTCGCAATATTTTTTGAAATTTTGGCTCTTTTAGCAACGTTAACACTTGCGCTGAAGCATCTTTTATGCTCATTTCTTGTCTTTCAGGATTTATTCTGGGTTTTATTTTGTTTATTTCATGAAAATGAACAACAATACACACCATGGAAACATTTTTGTTTGATTTGTTGCGAGTGAGATTTTCACCTAGAACCCAAAGGGGGGGGTATTGGGACTTTTCATGGAAAAATGTAAAAATTAAAATTTCTAAAAATAAAATAAATGCCTTCTATACACCTCAAACATTCACTCTAAAACAGAAGATTGTTGTTTTTCGCAATATTTTTTGAAATTTGGGCTCTTTTAGCAACATTAACACTTGCGCTGAAGCTTCTTTTATGCTCATTTTTTGTCTTTCAGGATTTATTCTGGGTTTTTTTTTGTTTATTTGATAAAAATGAACGACAATACACACCATGGAAACATTTTTGTTTGATTTGTGTCGAGTGAGATTTTCACCTAGAACCCATAGGGGGGGGTATTGGCCCTTTTCATGGAAAAATGTGAAAAATTAAAATTTCTAAAAATGAAAAAAATGCCTTCTATACACCTCAAACATTCACTCTAAAACAGAAGATTGCTGTTTTTCGCAATATTTTTTGAAATTTGGGCTCTTTTTGCAACGTTAACACTTACGCTGAAGCATTTTTATGCTCATTTCTTGCCTTTCAGGATTTATTCTGGGTTTTATTTTTTTATTTGATGAAAATGAACAACAATACACTCCATGGAAACATTTTTTTTTGATTTGTGTTCAGTGAGATTTTCACCTAGAACCCAAGGGGGGGGTATTGGTACTTTTCATGGAAAAATGTAAAAAATTAAAATTTCTAAAAATGAAATAAATGCCTTCTATATACCTCAAACATTCACTCTAAAACAGAAGATTGCTGTTTTTCGCAATATTTTTTGAAATTTGGGTTCTTTTAGCAACGTTAACACTTGCGCTAAAGCATCTTTTATGCTCATTTCTTGTCTTTCAGGATTTATTCTGGGTTTTATTTTGTTTTTTTGATGAAAATGAACAACAATACACACCATGGAAACATTTTTGTTTGATTTGTGTCGTGTGATTTTTTCACCTAGAAACCAAAGGGGTGGGTATTGGAACTTTTCATGGAAAAATATGAAAAATTAATTAAAATTTCTAAAAATGAAAAAAATGCCTTCTATACACCTCAAACATTCATTCTACAACAGAAGATTGCTGTTTTTCGTAATATTTTTGAAACTTGGGCTCTTTTAGCAACATTAACACATGCGCTGAAGCATCTTTTATGCTCATTTCTTGTCTTTCAGGATTTATTCTGGGTTTTATTTTGTTTACTTGATGAAAATGAACAACAATACACACCATGGAAACATTTTTGTTGATTTGTGTCGAGTGAGATTTTCACCTAGAACCAAAAGGGGGGGGTATTGGCACTTTTCATGGAAAAATGTAAAAAATTAAAATTTCTAAAAATGAAATAAATGCCTTCTATATACCTCAAACATTCACTCTAAAACAGAGATTGCTGTTTTTCGCAATATTTTTGAAATTTGGGCTCTTTTAGCAACGTTAACACTTGCGCTGAAGCATCTTTTATGCTCATTTCTTCTCTTTCAGGATTTATTCTGTGTTTTATTTTGTATATTTGATGAAAATGAACAACAATACACACCATGGAAACATTTTGTTTGATTTGTGTCAAGTGAGATTTTCACCTAGAACCAAACGAAGGGGTTTTGGCAATTTCATGGAAAAATGTAAAAAATTAAAATTTCTAAAAATAAAATAAATGCCTTCTATACACCTCAAACATTCACTCTAAAACAGAAGATTGCTGTTTTTCGCAATATTTTTTGAAATTTGGGCTCTTTTTGCAACGTTAACACTTACGCTGAAGCATTTTTATGCTCATTTCTTGCCTTTCAGGATTTATTCTGGGTTTTATTTTTTTATTTGATGAAAATGAACAACAATACACTCCATGGAAACATTTTTTTTTGATTTGTGTTCAGTGAGATTTTCACCTAGAACCCAAGGGGGGGGTATTGGTACTTTTCATGGAAAAATGTAAAAAATTAAAATTTCTAAAAATGAAATAAATGCCTTCTATATACCTCAAACATTCACTCTAAAACAGAAGATTGCTGTTTTTCGCAATATTTTTTGAAATTTGGGTTCTTTTAGCAACGTTAACACTTGCGCTAAAGCATCTTTTATGCTCATTTCTTGTCTTTCAGGATTTATTCTGGGTTTTATTTTGTTTTTTTGATGAAAATGAACAACAATACACACCATGGAAACATTTTTGTTTGATTTGTGTCGTGTGATTTTTTCACCTAGAAACCAAAGGGGGGGGTATTGGAACTTTTCATGGAAAAATATGAAAAATTAAAATTTCTAAAAATGAAAAAAATGCCTTCTATACACCTCAAACATTCATTCTACAACAGAAGATTGCTGTTTTTCGTAATATTTTTTGAAACTTGGGCTCTTTTAGCAACATTAACACATGCGCTGAAGCATCTTTTATGCTCATTTCTTGTCTTTCAGGATTTATTCTGGGTTTTATTTTGTTTACTTGATGAAAATGAACAACAATACACACCATGGAAACATTTTTGTTTGATTTGTGTCGAGTGAGATTTTCACCTAGAACCAAAAGGGGGGGGTATTGGCACTTTTCATGGAAAAATGTGAAAAATTAAAATTTCTAAAAATGAAATAAATGCCTTCTATATACCTCAAACATTCACTCTAAAACAGAAGATTGCTGTTTTTCGCAATATTTTTTGAAATTTGGGCTCTTTTAGCAACGTTAACACTTGCGCTGAAGCATCTTTTATGCTCATTTCTTCTCTTTCAGGATTTATTCTGTGTTTTATTTTGTATATTTGATGAAAATGAACAACAATACACACCATGGAAACATTTTTGTTTGATTTGTGTCAAGTGAGATTTTCACCTAGAACCCAAAGGGGGGGGTATTGGTACTTTTCATGGAAAAATGGGAAAAATTAAAATTTCTAAAAATAAAATAAATGCCTTCTATACACCTCAAACATTCACTCTAAAACAGAAGATTGTTGTTTTTCGCAATATTTTTTGAAATTTGGGCTCTTTTAGCAACGTTAACACTTGCGCTGAAGCATCTTTTATTCTCATTTCTTGTCTTTCAGGATTTATTATGGATTTTCTTTTGTTTATATGATGAAAATTAACAACAATACACACCATAGAAACATTTTTTTTTGATTTGTTGTGAGTGAGATTTTCACCTAGAACCAAACGAAGGGGTTTTGGCAATTTTCATGGAAAAATGTAAAAAATTAAAATTTCTAAAAATAAAATAAATGCCTTCTATACACCTCAAACATTCACTTTAAAACAGAAGATTGTTGTTTTCCGCAATATTTTTTGAAATTTGGGCTCTTTCAGCAACGTTAACACTTGCGCTGAAGCATCTTTTATGCTCATTTCTTGTCTTTCAGGATTTATTCTGGGTTTTATTTTGTTTATTTCATGAAAATGAACAACAATACACACCATGGAAACATTTTTGTTTGCTATGTGTCGAGTGAGATTTTCACCTAGAACCCAAAGGGGGGGTTCTAGGTGAAAACTTTGGATTGGCACTTTTCATGGAAAAATGTGAAAAATTAAAATTTCTAAAAATGAAATAAATGCCTTCTATACACCTCAAACATTCACTATAAAACAGAAGATTGTGATTTTTCGCAATATTTTTTGAAATTTGGGCTCTTTTAGCAACGTTAACACTTGCGCTGAAGCATCTTTTATGCTCATTTCTTGTCTTTCAGGATTTATTCTGGGTTTTATTTTGTTTATTTCATGAAAATGAACAACAATACACACCATGGAAACATTTTTGTTTGATTTGTTGCGAGTGAGATTTTCACCTAGAACCCAAAGGGGTGGGTATTGGGACTTTTCATGGAAAAATGCAAAAATTAAAATTTCTAAAAATAAAATAAATGCCTTCTATACACCTCAAACATTCACTCTAAAAGCGAAGATTGTTGTTTTTCGCAATATTTTTTGAAATTTGGGCTCTTTTAGCAACATTAACACTTGCGCTGAAGCTTCTTTTATGCTCATTTTTTGTCTTTCAGGATTTATTCTGGGTTTTTTTTTGTTTATTTGATAAAAATGAACGACAATACACACCATGGAAACATTTTTGTTTGATTTTTGTCGAGTAAGATTTTCACCTAGAACCCAAAGGGGGGGGTATTGGCACTTTTCATGGAAAAATGTGAAAAATTAAAATTTCTAAAAATGAAAAAAATGCCTTCTATACACCTCAAACATTCACTCTAAAACAGAAGATTGCTGTTTTTCGCAATATTTTTTGAAATTTGGGCTCTTTTTGCAACGTTAACACTTACGCTGAAGCATTTTTATGCTCATTTCTTGCCTTTCAGGATTTATTCTGGGTTTTATTTTTTTATTTGATGAAAATGAACAACAATACACACCATGGAAACATTTTTTTTTGATTTGTGTTCAGTGAGATTTTCACCTAGAACCCAAGGGGGGGGTATTGGCACTTTTCATGGAAAAATGTAAAAAATTAAAATTTCTAAAAATGAAATAAATGCCTTCTATACACCTCAAACATTCATTCTACAACAGAAGATTGCTGTTTTTCGTAATATTTTTTGAAACTTGGGCTCTTTTAGCAACATTAACACATGCGCTGAAGCATCTTTTATGCTCATTTCTTGTCTTTCAGGATTTATTCTGGGTTTTATTTTGTTTACTTGATGAAAATGAACAACAATACACACCATGGAAACATTTTTGTTTGATTTGTGTCGAGTGAGATTTTCACCTAGAACCCAAAGGGGGGGGTACTTTTCATGGAAAAATGTGAAAAATTAAAATTTCTAAAAATGAAATAAATGCCTTCTATATATCTCAAACATTCACTCTAAAACCGAAGATTGTTGTTTTTCGCAATATTTTTCGAAATTTGGGCTCTTTTAGCAACGTTAACACTTGCGCTGAAGCATGTTTTATGCTCATTTTTTGTCTTTCAGGAATTGTTCTTGGTTTTATTTTTTTTATTTGATGAAAGTGAACAACAATACACACCTTGGAAACATTTCCGTTTTATTTGTGTCGAGTGACATTTTCACCTAGAACCCAAAGGGGAGGGTATTGGTACTTTTCATGGAAAAATGGGAAAAATTAAAATTTCTAAAAATAAAATAAATGCCTTCGATACACCTCAAACATTCACTCTAAAACAGAAGATTGTTGTTTTTCGCAATATTTTTTGAAATTTGGGCTCTTTTAGCAACGTTAACACTTGCGCTGAAGCATCTTTTATGCTCATTTCTTGTCTTTCAGGATTTATTCTGGATTTTCTTTTGTTTATATGATGAAAATGAACAACAATACACACCATGGAAACATTTTTTTTGATTTGTTGCGAGTGAGATTTTCACCTAGAACCCAAAGAAGGGGTTTTGGCACTTTTCATGGAAAAATGTAAAAAATTAAAATTTCTAAAAATAAAATAAATGCCTTCTATACACCTCAAACATTCACTCTAAAACAGAAGATTGTAGTTTTCCGCAATATTTTTTAAAATTTGGGCTCTTTTAGCAACATTAACACGTGCGCTGAAGCATTATTTATGCTCATTTCTTGTCTTTCAGGATTTGTTCTGGGTTTTATTTTGTTTATTTGATGAAAATGAACAACAATACACACCATGATAAAATATTGTTTGATTTGTGTCGAGTGAGATTTTCACCTAGAACCCAAAGGGGGGGGGGGGGGTATTGGTACTTTTCATGGAAAAATGTGAAAAATTAAAATTTTCTGGGATTTGTTGCGAGTGAGATTTTCACCTAGAACCTAAGGGGGGGTATTGGCTCTTTTCATGGAAAAATGTGAAAAATTAAAATTCTAAAAATGAAAAAATGCCTTCAATACACCTCAAACATTCACTGTAAAACAGAAGATTGTTTTTTTTCGCAATATTTTTTTAAATTTGGGCTCTTTTAGCAACGTTAACACTTGCGCTGAAGCATCTTTTATGCTCATTTCTTGTCTTTCAGGATTTATTCTGGGTTTTATTTTGTTTATTTGATGAAAATGAACAACAATACACACCTTGGAAACATTTTTGTTTGATTTGTGATGAGTGAGATTTTCACCTAGAACCCAAAGGGGGGGGTTATTGGCACTTTTCATGGAAAAATGTAAAAAATTAAAATTTCTAAAAATAAAAAAAATGCCTTCTATACACCTCAAACATTCACTCTAAAACCGAAGATTGTTGTTTTTCGCAATATTTTTTGAAATTTGGGCTCTTTTAGCAACGTTAACACTTGCGCTGAAGCATCTTTTATGCTCATTTCTTGTCTTTCAGGATTTATTCTGGGTTTTATTTTGTTTATTTGATGAAAATGAACAACAATACACACCATGGAAACATTTCCGTTTTATTTGTGTCGAGTGAGATTTTCACCTAGAACCCAAAGGGGAGGATATTGGTACTTTTCATGGAAAAATGGGAAAAATTAAAATTTCTAAAAATAAAATAAATGCCTTCGATACACCTCAAACATTCACTCTAAAACAGAAGATTGTTGTTTTTCGCAATATTTTTTGAAATTTGGGCTCTTTTAGCAACATTAACACTTGCGCTGAAGAATCTTTTATGCTCATTTCTTGTCTTTCAGGATTTGTTCTGGGTTTTATTTTGTTTATTTGATGAAAATGAACAACAATACACAAGATAAAAACATTTTTGTTTGAGATGTGTCGAGTGAGATTTTCACCTAGAACCCATAGGGGGGGGTATTGGTACTTTTCATGGAAAAATGTGAAAAATTAAAATTTCTAAAAATGAAAAAAATGCCTTCTATACACCTCAAACATTCACTCTAAAACAGAAGATTGTGATTTTTCGCAATATTTTTTGAAATTTGGGCTCTTTTAGCAACATTAACACTTGCGCTGAAGCATCTTTTATGCTCATTTCTTGTCTTTCAGGATTTGTTCTGGGTTTTATTTTGTTTATTTGATGAAAATGAACAACAATACACACCATGGAAACATTTTTGTTTGATTTGTGTCGTGTGATTTTTTCACCTAGAAACCAAAGGGGGGGGTATTGGAACTTTTCATGGAAAAATATGAAAAATTAAAATTTCTAAAAATGAAAAAAATGCCTTCTATACACCTCAAACTTTCATTCTACAACAGAAGATTGCTGTTTTTCGTAATATTTTTTGAAACTTGGGCTCTTTTAGCAACATTAACACATGCGCTGAAGCATCTTTTATGCTCATTTCTTGTCTTTCAGGATTTATTCTGGGTTTTATTTTGTTTACTTGATGAAAATGAACAACAATACACACCATGGAAACATTTTTGTTTGATTTGTGTCGAGTGAGATTTTCACCTAGAACCAAAAGGGGGGGGTATTGGCACTTTTCATGGAAAAATGTAAAAAATTAAAATTTCTAAAAATGAAATAAATGCCTTCTATATACCTCAAACATTCACTCTAAAACAGAAGATTGCTGTTTTTCGCAATATTTTTTGAAATTTGGGCTCTTTTAGCAACGTTAACACTTGCGCTGAAGCATCTTTTATGCTCATTTCTTCTCTTTCAGGATTTATTCTGTGTTTTATTTTGTATATTTGATGAAAATGAACAACAATACACACCATGGAAACATTTTTGTTTGATTTGTGTCAAGTGAGATTTTCACCTAGAACCCAAAGGGTTCTAGGTGAAAATTGCAATTGGTACTTTTCATGGAAAAATGGGAAAAATTAAAATTTCTAAAAATAAAATAAATGCCTTCTATACACCTCAAACATTCACTCTAAAACAGAAGATTGTTGTTTTTCGCAATATTTTTTGAAATTTGGGCTCTTTTAGCAACGTTAACACTTGCGCTGAAGCATCTTTTATTCTCATTTCTTGTCTTTCAGGATTTATTATGGATTTTCTTTTGTTTATATGATGAAAATTAACAACAATACACACCATAGAAACATTTTTTTTTGATTTGTTGTGAGTGAGATTTTCACCTAGAACCAAACGAAGGGGTTTTGGCAATTTTCATGGAAAAATGTAAAAAATTAAAATTTCTAAAAATAAAATAAATGCCTTCTATACACCTCAAACATTCACTTTAAAACAGAAGATTGTTGTTTTCCGCAATATTTTTTGAAATTTGGGCTCTTTCAGCAACGTTAACACTTGCGCTGAAGCATCTTTTATGCTCATTTCTTGTCTTTCAGGATTTATTCTGGGTTTTATTTTGTTTATTTCATGAAAATGAACAACAATACACACCATGGAAACATTTTTGTTTGCTATGTGTCGAGTGAGATTTTCACCTAGAACCCAAAGGGGGGGTTCTAGGTGAAAACTTTGGATTGGCACTTTTCATGGAAAAATGTGAAAAATTAAAATTTCTAAAAATGAAATAAATGCCTTCTATACACCTCAAACATTCACTATAAAACAGAAGATTGTGATTTTTCGCAATATTTTTTGAAATTTGGGCTCTTTTAGCAACGTTAACACTTGCGCTGAAGCATCTTTTATGCTCATTTCTTGTCTTTCAGGATTTATTCTGGGTTTTATTTTGTTTATTTCATGAAAATGAACAACAATACACACCATGGAAACATTTTTGTTTGATTTGTTGCGAGTGAGATTTTCACCTAGAACCCAAAGGGGTGGGTATTGGGACTTTTCATGGAAAAATGTAAAAATTAAAATTTCTAAAAATAAAATAAATGCCTTCTATACACCTCAAACATTCACTCTAAAAGCGAAGATTGTTGTTTTTCGCAATATTTTTTGAAATTTGGGCTCTTTTAGCAACATTAACACTTGCGCTGAAGCTTCTTTTATGCTCATTTTTTGTCTTTCAGGATTTATTCTGGGTTTTTTTTTGTTTATTTGATAAAAATGAACGACAATACACACCATGGAAACATTTTTGTTTGATTTTTGTCGAGTAAGATTTTCACCTAGAACCCAAAGGGGGGGGTATTGGCACTTTTCATGGAAAAATGTGAAAAATTAAAATTTCTAAAAATGAAAAAAATGCCTTCTATACACCTCAAACATTCACTCTAAAACAGAAGATTGCTGTTTTTCGCAATATTTTTTGAAATTTGGGCTCTTTTTGCAACGTTAACACTTACGCTGAAGCATTTTTATGCTCATTTCTTGCCTTTCAGGATTTATTCTGGGTTTTATTTTTTTATTTGATGAAAATGAACAACAATACACACCATGGAAACATTTTTTTTTGATTTGTGTTCAGTGAGATTTTCACCTAGAACCCAAGGGGGGGGTATTGGCACTTTTCATGGAAAAATGTAAAAAATTAAAATTTCTAAAAATGAAATAAATGCCTTCTATACACCTCAAACATTCATTCTACAACAGAAGATTGCTGTTTTTCGTAATATTTTTTGAAACTTGGGCTCTTTTAGCAACATTAACACATGCGCTGAAGCATCTTTTATGCTCATTTCTTGTCTTTCAGGATTTATTCTGGGTTTTATTTTGTTTACTTGATGAAAATGAACAACAATACACACCATGGAAACATTTTTGTTTGATTTGTGTCGAGTGAGATTTTCACCTAGAACCCAAAGGGGGGGGTACTTTTCATGGAAAAATGTGAAAAATTAAAATTTCTAAAAATGAAATAAATGCCTTCTATATATCTCAAACATTCACTCTAAAACCGAAGATTGTTGTTTTTCGCAATATTTTTCGAAATTTGGGCTCTTTTAGCAACGTTAACACTTGCGCTGAAGCATCTTTTATGCTCATTTTTTGTCTTTCAGGATTTGTTCTTGGTTTTATTTTTTTTATTTGATGAAAGTGAACAACAATACACACCTTGGAAACATTTCCGTTTTATTTGTGTCGAGTGACATTTTCACCTAGAACCCAAAGGGGAGGGTATTGGTACTTTTCATGGAAAAATGGGAAAAATTAAAATTTCTAAAAATAAAATAAATGCCTTCGATACACCTCAAACATTCACTCTAAAACAGAAGATTGTTGTTTTTCGCAATATTTTTTGAAATTTGGGCTCTTTTAGCAACGTTAACACTTGCGCTGAAGCATCTTTTATGCTCATTTCTTGTCTTTCAGGATTTATTCTGGATTTTCTTTTGTTTATATGATGAAAATGAACAACAATACACACCATGGAAACATTTTTTTTGATTTGTTGCGAGTGAGATTTTCACCTAGAACCCAAAGAAGGGGTTTTGGCACTTTTCATGGAAAAATGTAAAAAATTAAAATTTCTAAAAATAAAATAAATGCCTTCTATACACCTCAAACATTCACTCTAAAACAGAAGATTGTAGTTTTCGCAATATTTTTTAAAATTTGGGCTCTTTTAGCAACATTAACACGTGCGCTGAAGCATTATTTATGCTCATTTCTTGTCTTTCAGGATTTGTTCTGGGTTTTATTTTGTTTATTTGATGAAAATGAACAACAATACACACCATGATAAAATATTGTTTGATATGTGTCCAGTGAGATTTTCACCTAGAACCCAAAGGGGGGGGGGGGTATTGGTACTTTTCATGGAAAAATGTGAAAAATTAAAATTTTCTGGGATTTGTTGCGAGTGAGATTTTCACCTAGAACCTAAGGGGGGGTATTGGCTCTTTTCATGGAAAAATGTGAAAAATTAAAATTCTAAAAATGAAAAAATGCCTTCAATACACCTCAAACATTCACTGTAAAACAGAAGATTGTTTTTTTTCGCAATATTTTTTTAAATTTGGGCTCTTTTAGCAACGTTAACACTTGCGCTGAAGCATCTTTTATGCTCATTTCTTGTCTTTCAGGATTTATTCTGGGTTTTATTTTGTTTATTTGATGAAAATGAACAACAATACACACCTTGGAAACATTTTTGTTTGATTTGTGATGAGTGAGATTTTCACCTAGAACCCAAAGGGGGGGGTTATTGGCACTTTTCATGGAAAAATGTAAAAAATTAAAATTTCTAAAAATAAAAAAAATGCCTTCTATACACCTCAAACATTCACTCTAAAACCGAAGATTGTTGTTTTTCGCAATATTTTTTGAAATTTGGGCTCTTTTAGCAACGTTAACACTTGCGCTGAAGCATCTTTTATGCTCATTTCTTGTCTTTCAGGATTTATTCTGGGTTTTATTTTGTTTATTTGATGAAAATGAACAACAATACACACCATGGAAACATTTCCGTTTTATTTGTGTCGAGTGAGATTTTCACCTAGAACCCAAAGGGGAGGATATTGGTACTTTTCATGGAAAAATGGGAAAAATTAAAATTTCTAAAAATAAAATAAATGCCTTCGATACACCTCAAACATTCACTCTAAAACAGAAGATTGTTGTTTTTCGCAATATTTTTTGAAATTTGGGCTCTTTTAGCAACATTAACACTTGCGCTGAAGAATCTTTTATGCTCATTTCTTGTCTTTCAGGATTTGTTCTGGGTTTTATTTTGTTTATTTGATGAAAATGAACAACAATACACAAGATAAAAACATTTTTGTTTGAGATGTGTCGAGTGAGATTTTCACCTAGAACCCATAGGGGGGGGTATTGGTACTTTTCATGGAAAAATGTGAAAAATTAAAATTTCTAAAAATGAAAAAAATGCCTTCTATACACCTCAAACATTCACTCTAAAACAGAAGATTGTGATTTTTCGCAATATTTTTTGAAATTTGGGCTCTTTTAGCAACATTAACACTTGCGCTGAAGCATCTTTTATGCTCATTTCTTGTCTTTCAGGATTTGTTCTGGGTTTTATTTTGTTTATTTGATGAAAATGTACAACAATACACACCATGGAAACATTTTTGTTTGATTTGTGTCGAGTGAGATTTTCACCTAGAACCCAAGGGGGGGGTATTCGCACATTTCATGGAAAAATATGAAAAATTAAAATTTCTAAAAATGAAATCAATGCCTTCTATACACCTCAAACATTCACTCTAAAACAGAAGATTGCTGTTTTTCGCAATATTTTTTGATTTTGGGCTCTTTTAGCAACGTTAACACTTGCGCTGAAGCATCTTTTATGCTCATTTCTTGTCTTTCAGGATTTATTCTGGGTTTTATTTTGTTTATTTCATGAAAATGAACAACAATACACACCATGGAAACATTTTTGTTTGATTTGTTGCGAGTGAGATTTTCACCTAGAACCCAAAGGGGGGGGTATTGGGACTTTTCATGGAAAAATGTAAAAATTAAAATTTCTAAAAATAAAATAAATGCCTTCTATACACCTCAAACATTCACTCTAAAACAGAAGATTGTTGTTTTTCGCAATATTTTTTGAAATTTGGGCTCTTTTAGCAACATTAACACCTTCGCTGAAGCTTCTTTTATGCTCATTTTTTGTCTTTCAGGATTTATTCTGGGTTTTTTTTTGTTTATTTGATGAAAATGAACAACAATACACACCATGGAAACATTTTTGTTTGATTTGTGTCGAGTGAGATTTTCACCTAGAACCCAAAGGGGGGGTATTGGCACTTTTCATGGAAAAATTTAAAAAATTAAAATTTCTAAAAATAAAATAAATGTCTTCTATACACCTCAAACATTCACTCTAAAACAGAAGATTGTTGTTTTTCGCAATATTTTTTGAAATTTGGACTCTTTTAGCAACGTTAACACTTGCGCTGAAGCATCTTTTATACTCATTTCTTTTCTTTCAGGATTTATTCTTGGTTTTATTTTGTTTATTTGATGAAATTGAACTATAATACACACCATGGAAACATTTTTGTTTGATTTGTGTCGAGTGAGATTTTCACCTAGAACCCATAGGAGGGGGGGTATTGGCACTTTTCATGGAAAAATGTGAAAAATTAAAATTTCTAAAAGTGTAAAAATTACTTCTATACACCTCAAACATTCACTCTAAAACAGAAGATTGTTGTTTTTCGCAATATTTTTTGAAATTTGGGCCCTTATAGCAACGTTAACACTTGCGCTGAAGCATCTTTTATGCTCATTTCTTGTCTTTCAGGATTTATTCTGGGTTTTATTTTGTTTATTTGATGAAAATGAACAACAATACACACCATGGAAACATTTTTTTTTTATTTGTGACGATTGAGATTTTCACCTAGAACCCATAGGGAGGGGTATTGGCACTTTTCATGGAAAAATGTAAAAAATTAAAATTTCTAAAAATAAAATAAATGTCTTCTATACACCTCAAAAATTCACTCTAAAACAGAAGATTGTTGTTTTTCGCAATATTTTTTGAAATTTGGGCTCTTTTAGCAACGTTAACACATGCGCTGAAGCATCTTTTATGCTCATTTCTTGTCTTTCAGGATATATTCTGGGTTTTATTTTGTTTAATTGATGAAAATGAACAACAATACACAACATAAAAACATTTTTGTTTGATTTGTTGCGAGTGAGATTTTCACCTAGAACCTAAGGGGGGGTATTGGCTCTTTTCATGGAAAAATGTGAAAAATTAAAATTCTAAAAATGAAAAAATGCCTTCAATACACCTCAAACATTCACTCTAAAACAGAAGATTGTTTTTTTTCGCAATATTTTTTTAAATTTGGGCTCTTTTAGCAACGTTAACACTTGCGCTGAAGCATCTTTTATGCTCATTTCGTGTCTTTCAGGATTTATTCTGGGTTTTATTTTGTTTATTTGATGAAAATGAACAACAATACACACCATGGAAACATTTTTTTTTTATTTGTTGCGAGACAGATTTTCACCTAGAACCCATAGGGGGGGGGTATTGGCACTTTTCATGGAAAAATGTAAAAAATTAAAATTTCTAAAAATAAAATAAATGTCTTCTATACACCTCAAACATTCACTCTAAAACAGAAGATTGTTGTTTTTCGCAATATTTTTTGAAATTTGGGCTCTTTTAGCAACGTTAACACATGCGCTGAAGCATCTTTTATGCTCATTTCTTGTCTTTCAGGATTTATTCTGGGTTTTATTTTGTTTATTTGATGAAATTGAACTATAATACACACCATGGAAACATTTTTGTTTGATTTGTGTCGAGTGAGATTTTCACCTAGAACCCATAGGGGGGGGGGGGTATTGGCACTTTTCATGGAAAAATGTGAAAAATTAAAATTTCTAAAAGTGTAAAAATTACTTCTATACACCTCAAACATTCACTCTAAAACAGAAGATTGTTGTTTTTCGCAATATTTTTTGAAATTTGGGCTGTTTTAGCAACGTTAACACATGCGCTGAAGCATCTTTTATGCTCATTTCATGTCTTTCAGGATTTATTCTGGGTTTTATTTTTTTTATTTGATGAAAATGAACAACAATACACACAATGGAAAAATTTTTTTGATTTGTGTCGAGTGTAATTTTTCACCTAGATCCCAAAGGGGCGGGTATTGGCACTTTTCATGGAAAATTGTGAAAAATTAAAATTTCTAAAAATAAAATAAATGCCTTCTATACACCTCAAATATTCACTCTAAAACAGAAGATTGTTGTTTTTCGCAATATTTTTTGAAATTTGGGCTCTTTTAGCAACGTTAACACTTGCGCTGAAGCATCTTTTATACTCATTTCTTTTCTTTCAGGATTTATTCTGGGTTTTATTTTGTTTATTTGATGAAATTGAACTATAATACACACCATGGAAACATTTTTGTTTGATTTGTGTCTGGTGAGATTTTCACCTAGAACCCATAGGGGGGGGGGTATTGGCACTTTTCATGGAAAAATGTGAAAAATTTAAATTTCTAAAAGTGTAAAAATTACTTCTATACACCTCAAACATTCACTCTAAAACAGAAGATTGTTGTTTTTCGCAATATTTTTTGAAATTTGGGCCCTTATAGCAACGTTAACACTTGCGCTGAAGCATCTTTTATGCTCATTTCTTGTCTTTCAGGATTTATTCTGGGTTTTATTTTGTTTATTTGATGAAAATGAACAACAATACACACCATGGAAACATTTTTTTTTTATTTGTGACGATTGAGATTTTCACCTAGAACCCATAGGGAGGGGTATTGGCACTTTTCATGGAAAAATGTAAAAAATTAAAATTTCTAAAAATAAAATAAATGTCTTCTATACACCTCAAACATTCACTCTAAAACAGAAAATTGTTGTTTTTCGCAATATTTTTTGAAATTTGGGCTCTTTTAGCAACGTTAACACATGCGCTGAAGCATCTTTTATGCTCATTTCTTGTCTTTCAGGATTTATTCTGGGTTTTATTGTGTTTATTTGATGAAAATGAACAACAATACATACCATGGAAAACATTTTTGTTTGATTTCTGTCGAGTGAGATTTTCACCTAGAACCCAAAGGGGGGGTATTGGCACTTTTCATGAAAATATGTGAAAAATTAAAATTTCTAAAAATGAAATAAATGCCTTCTATATACCTCAAACATTCAGATAAAAACAGAAGTGATTTTTCGAAATATTTTTTGAAATTTGGGCTCTCTTAGCAATGTTAACACTTGCGCTGAAGCATCTTTTATGCTCATTTCTTGTCTTTCAGGATATATTCTGGGTTTTATTTTGTTTAATTGATGAAAATGAACAACAATACACAACATAAAAACATTTTTGTTTGATTTGTTGGGAGTGAGATTTTCACCTAGAACCTAAGGGGGGGTATTGGCTCTTTTCCTGAAAATATGTGAAAAATTAAAATTTCTAAAAATGAAATAAATGCCTTCTATATACCTCAAACATTCAGATAAAAACAGAAGTTGATGTTTTTCGCAATATTTTTTGAAATTTGGGCACTCTTAGCAATGTTAACACTTGCGCTGAAGCATCTTTTATGCTCATTTCTTGTCTTTCAGGATTTATTCTGGGTTTTATTTTGCTTATTTGATGAAAATGAACAACAATACACAACATAAAAACATTTTTGTTTGATTTGTTGCGAGTGAGATTTTCACCTAGAACCTAAGGGGGGGTATTGGCTCTTTTCATGGAAAAATGTGAAAAATTAAAATTCTAAAAATGAAAAAATGCCTTCAATACACCTCAAACATTCACTCTAAAACAGAAGATTGTTTTTTTTCGCAATATTTTTTTAAATTTGGGCTCTTTTAGCAACGTTAACACTTGCGCTGAAGCATCTTTTATGCTCATTTCTTGTCTTTCAGGATTTATTCTGGGTTTTATTTTGTTTATTTGATGAAAATGAACAACAATACACACCATGGAAACATTTTTTTTTTATTTGTTGCGAGACAGATTTTCACCTAGAACCCAAAGGGGGGTATTGGCACTTTTCATGGAAAAATGTGAAAAATTAAAATTTCTAAAAGTGTAAAAATTACTTCTATACACCTCAAACATTCACTCTAAAACAGAAGATTGCTGTTTTCGCAATATTTTTTGAAATTTGGGCTCTTTTAGTAACGTTAACACTTGCGCTGAAGCATCTTTTATGCTCATTTCTTGTCTTTCAGGATTTATTCTGGGTTTTATTTTGTTTATTTGATGAAAATGAACAACAATACACACCATGGAAACATTTTTTTTTTATTTGTGACGATTGAGATTTTCACCTAGAACCCATAGGGAGGGGTATTGGCACTTTTCATGGAAAAATGTAAAAAATTAAAATTTCTAAAAATAAAATAAATGTCTTCTATACACCTCAAACATTCACTCTAAAACAGAAGATTGTTGTTTTTCGCAATATTTTTTGAAATTTGGGCTCTTTTAGCAACGTTAACACATGCGCTGAAGCATCTTTTATGCTCATTTCTTGTCTTTCAGGATTTATTCTGGGTTTTATTGTGTTTATTTGATGAAAATGAACAACAATACACACAATGGAAAAATTTTTTTGATTTGTGTCGAGTGTAATTTTTCACCTAGATCCCAAAGGGGCGGGTATTGGCACTTTTCATGGAAAATTGTGAAAAATTAAAATTTCTAAAAATGAAATAAATGCCTTCTATACACCTCAAATATTCACTCTAAAACAGAAGATTGTTGTTTTTCGCAATATTTTTTGAAATTTGGGCTCTTTTAGCAACGTTAACACATGCGCTGAAGCATCTTTTATGCTCATTTCTTGTCTTTCAGGATTTATTCTGGGTTTTATTTTTTTTATTTGATGAAAATGAACAACAATACATACCATGGAAAACATTTTTGTTTGATTTCTGTCGAGTGAGATTTTCACCTAGAACCCAAAGGGGGGGTATTGGCACTTTTCATGAAAATATGTGAAAAATTAAAATTTCTAAAAATGAAATAAATGCCTTCTATATACCTCAAACATTCAGATAAAAACAGAAGTTGTTGTTTTTCGCAATATTTTTTGAAATTTGGGCTCTCTTAGCAATGTTAACACTTGCGCTGAAGCATCTTTTATGCTCATTTCTTGTCTTTCAGGATTTATTCTGGGTTTTATTTTGTTTATTTGATGAAAATGAACAACAATACACAACATAAAAACATTTTTGTTTGATTTGTTGCGAGTGAGATTTTCACCTAGAACCTAAGGGGGGGTATTGGCTCTTTTCATGGAAAAAGGTGAAAAATTAAAATTCTAAAAATGAAAAAATGCCTTCAATACACCTCAAACATTCACTCTAAAACAGAAGATTGTTTTTTTTCGCAATATTTTTTTAAATTTGGGCTCTTTTAGCAACGTTAACACCTGCGCTGAAGCATCTTTTATGCTCATTTCTTGTCTTTCAGGATTTATTCTGGGTTTTATTTTGTTTATTTGATGAAAATGAACAACAATACACACCATGGAAACATTTTTTTTTATTTGTTGCAAGACAGATTTTCACCTAGAACCCAAAGGGGGGTATTGGCACTTTTCATGGATAAATGTGAAAAATTAAAATTTCTAAAAATGAAATAAATGCCTTCAATACACCTCAAACATTCACTCTAAAACGGAAGATTGCTGTTTTTCGCAATATTTTTTGAAATTTGGGCTCTTTTAGCAACATTAACACATGCGCTGAAGCATCTTTAATGCTAATTTCTTGTCTTTCAGGATTTATTCTGGGTTTTATTTTTTTTATTTGATGAAAATGAACAACAATACACACCATGGAAACATTTTTTTTTTATTTGTTGCGATTGAGATTTTCACCTAGAACCTAAGGGGGGGTATTGGCTCTTTTCATGGAAAAATGTGAAAAATTAAAATTCTAAAAATGAAAAAATGCCTTCAATACACCTCAAACATTCACTCTAAAACAGAAGATTGTTTTTTTTCGCAATATTTTTTTAAATTTGGGCTCTTTTAGCAACGTTAACACTTGCGCTGAAGCATCTTTTATGCTCATTTCTTGTCTTTCAGTATTTATTCTGGGTTTTATTGTGTTTATTTGATGAAAATGAACAACAATACACACCATGGAAACATTTTTTTTTTATTTGTGACGATTGAGATTTTCACCTAGAACCCATAGGGAGGGGTATTGGCACTTTTCATGGAAAAATGTAAAAAATTAAAATTTCTAAAAATAAAATAAATGTCTTCTATACACCTCAAACATTCACTCTAAAACAGAAGATTGTTGTTTTTCGCAATATTTTTTGAAATTTGGGCTCTTTTAGCAACGTTAACACATGCGCTGAAGCATCTTTTATGCTCATTTCTTGTCTTTCAGGATTTATTCTGGGTTTTATTGTGTTTATTTGATGAAAATGAACAACAATACATACCATGGAAAACATTTTTGTTTGATTTCTGTCGAGTGAGATTTTCACCTAGAACCCAAAGGGGGGGTATTGGCACTTTTCATGAAAATATGTGAAAAATTAAAATTTCTAAAAATGAAATAAATGCCTTCTATATACCTCAAACATTCAGAAAAAAACAGAAGTTGTTTTTCGAAATATTTTTTGAAATTTGGGCTCTCTTAGCAATGTTAACACTTGCGCTGAAGCATCTTTTATGCTCATTTCTTGTCTTTCAGGATATATTCTGGGTTTTATTTTGTTTAATTGATGAAAATGAACAACAATACACAACATAAAAACATTTTTGTTTGATTTGTTGCGAGTGAGATTTTCACCTAGAACCTAAGGGGGGGTTTGGCTCTTTTCATGAAAATATGTGAAAAATTAAAATTTCTAAAAATGAAATAAATGCCTTCTATATACCTCAAACATTCAGATAAAAACAGAAGTTGTTGTTTTTCGCAATATTTTTTGAAATTTGGGCTCTCTTAGCAATGTTAACACTTGCGCTGAAGCATCTTTTATGCTCATTTCTTGTCTTTCAGGATTTATTCTGGGTTTTATTTTGTTTATTTGATGAAAATGAACAACAATACACAACATAAAAACATTTTTGTTTGATTTGTGTCGAGTGAGATTTTCACCTAGAACCCATAGGGGGGGGGGTATTGGCACTTTTCATGGAAAAATGTGAAAAATTAAAATTTCTAAAAGTGTCAAAATTACTTCTATACACCTCAAACATTCACTCTAAAACAGAAGATTGTTGTTTTTCGCAATATTTTTTGAAATTTTGGCTCTTTTAGCAACGTTAACACATGCGCTGAAGCATCTTTTATGCTCATTTCTTGTCTTTCAGGATTTATTCTGGGTTTTATTTTGTTTATTTGATGAAAATGAACAACAATACACACCATGGAAACATTTTTTTTTTATTTGTGACGATTGAGATTTTCACCTAGAACCCATAGGGAGGGGTATTGGCACTTTTCATGGAAAAATGTGAAAAATTAAAATTTCTAAAAGTGTAAAAATTACTTCTATACACCTCAAACATTCACTCTAAAACAGAAGATTGTTGTTTTTCGCAATATTTTTTGAAATTTTGGCTCTTTTAGCAACGTTAACACATGCGCTTAAGCATCTTTTATGCTCATTTCTTGTCTTTCAGGATTTATTCTGGGTTTTATTTTGTTTATTTGATGAAAATGAACAACAATACACACCATGGAAACATTTTTTTTTTATTTGTGACGATTGAGATTTTCACCTAGAACCCATAGGGAGGGGTATTGGCACTTTTCATGGAAAAATGTAAAAAATTAAAATTTCTAAAAATAAAATAAATGTCTTCTATACACCTCAAACATTCACTCTAAAACAGAAGATTGTTTTTTTTCGCAATATTTTTTTAAATTTGGGCTCTTTTAGCAACGTTAACACTTGCGCTGAAGCATCTTTTATGCTCATTTCGTGTCTTTCAGGATTTATTCTGGGTTTTATTTTGTTTATTTGATGAAAATGAACAACAATACACACCATGGAAACATTTTTTTTTTATTTGTTGCGAGACAGATTTTCACCTAGAACCCATAGGGGGGGGTATTGGCACTTTTCATGGAAAAATGTAAAAAATTAAAATTTCTAAAAATAAAATAAATGTCTTCTATACACCTCAAACATTCACTCTAAAACAGAAGATTGTTGTTTTTCGCAATATTTTTTGAAATTTGGGCTCTTTTAGCAACGTTAACACATGCGCTGAAGCATCTTTTATGCTCATTTCTTGTCTTTCAGGATTTATTCTGGGTTTTATTTTGTTTATTTGATGAAATTGAACTATAATACACACCATGGAAACATTTTTGTTTGATTTGTGTCGAGTGAGATTTTCACCTAGAACCCATAGGGGGGGGGTATTGGCACTTTTCATGGAAAAATGTGAAAAATTAAAATTTCTAAAAGTGTAAAAATTACTTCTATACACCTCAAACATTCACTCTAAAACAGAAGATTGCTGTTTTTCGCAATATTTTTTGAAATTTGGGCTCTTTTAGCAACGTTAACACATGCGCTGAAGCATCTTTTATGCTCATTTCTTGTCTTTCAGGATTTATTCTGGGTTTTATTGTGTTTATTTGATGAAAATGAACAACAATACATACCATGGAAAACATTTTTGTTTTATTTCTGTCGAGTGAGATTTTCACCTAGAACCCAAAGGGGGGGTATTGGCACTTTTCATGAAAATATGTGAAAAATTAAAATTTCTAAAAATGAAATAAATGCCTTCTATATACCTCAAACATTCAGATAAAAACAGAAGTTGTTGTTTTTCGCAATATTTTTTGAAATTTGGGCTCTCTTAGCAATGTTAACACTTGCGCTGAAGCATCTTTTATGCTCATTTCTTGTCTTTCAGGATTTATTCTGGGTTTTATTTTGTTTATTTGATGAAAATGAACAACAATACACAACATAAAAACATTTTTGTTTGATTTGTTGCGAGTGAGATTTTCACCTAGAACCTAAGGGGGGTATTGGCTCTTTTCATGGAAAAATGTGAAAAATTAAAATTCTAAAAATGAAAAAATGCCTTCAATACACCTCAAACATTCACTCTAAAACAGAAGATTGTTTTTTTTCGCAATATTTTTTTAAATTTGGGCTCTTTTAGCAACGTTAACACTTGCGCTGAAGCATCTTTTATGCTCATTTCTTGTCTTTCAGGATTTATTCTGGGTTTTATTTTGTTTATTTGATGAAAATGAACAACAATACACACCATTGAAACATTTTTGTTTGATTTGTTTCGAGTGAGATTTTCACCGAGAGCCCAAAGGGGTGGTATTGGCACTTTTCATGGAAAAATGTAAAAAATTAAAATTTCTAAAAATGAAATAAATGCCTTCAATACACCTCAAACATTCACTCTAAAACGGAAGATTGCTGTTTTTCGCAATATTTTTTTAAATTTGGGCTCTTTTAGCAACATTAACACATGCGCTGAAGCATCTTTAATGCTAATTTCTTGTCTTTCAGGATTTATTCTGGGTTTTATTTTTTTTATTTGATGAAAATGAACAACAATACACACCATGGAAACATTTTTTTTTTATTTGTTGCGATTGAGATTTTCACCTAGAACCCATAGGGGGGGGTATTGGCACTTTTCATGGAAAAATGTAAAAAATTAAAATTTCTAAAAATAAAATAAATGTCTTCTATACACCTCAAACATTCACTCTAAAACAGAAGATTGTTGTTTTTCGCAATATTTTTTGAAATTTGGGCTTTTTTAGCAACGTTAACACATGCGCTGAAGCATCTTTTATGCTCATTTCATGTCTTTCAGGATTTATTCTGGATTTTATTTTTTTTATTTGATGAAAATGAACAACAATACACACAATGGAAAAATTTTTTTGATTTGTGTCGAGTGTAATTTTTCACCTAGATCCCAAAGGGGCGGGTATTGGCACTTTTCATGGAAAATTGTGAAAAATTAAAATTTCTAAAAATAAAATAAATGCCTTCTATACACCTCAAATATTCACTCTAAAACAGAAGATTGTTGTTTTTCGCAATATTTTTTGAAATTTGGGCTCTTTTAGCAACGTTAACACTTGCGCTGAAGCATCTTTTATACTCATTTCTTTTCTTTCAGGATTTATTCTGGGTTTTATTTTGTTTATTTGATGAAATTGAACTATAATACACACCATGGAAACATTTTTGTTTGATTTGTGTCGAGTGAGATTTTCACCTAGAACCCATAGGGGGGGGGGGTATTGGCACTTTTCATGGAAAAATGTGAAAAATTTAAATTTCTAAAAGTGTAAAAATTACTTCTATACACCTCAAACATTCACTCTAAAACAGAAGATTGTTGTTTTTCGCAATATTTTTTGAAATTTGGGCCCTTATAGCAACGTTAACACTTGCGCTGAAGCATCTTTTATGCTCATTTCTTGTCTTTCAGGATTTATTCTGGGTTTTATTTTGTTTATTTGATGAAAATGAACAACAATACACACCATGGAAACATTTTTTTTTTATTTGTGACGATTGAGATTTTCACCTAGAACCCATAGGGAGGGGTATTGGCACTTTTCATGGAAAAATGTAAAAAATTAAAATTTCTAAAAATAAAAAAAATGTCTTCTATACACCTCAAACATTCACTCTAAAACAGAAGATTGTTGTTTTTCGCAATATTTTTTGAAATTTGGGCTCTTTTAGCAACGTTAACACATGCGCTGAAGCATTTTTTATGCTCATTTCTTGTCTTTCAGGATTTATTCTGGGTTTTATTGTGTTTATTTGATGAAAATGAACAACAATACATACCATGGAAAACATTTTTGTTTGATTTCTGTCGAGTGAGATTTTCACCTAGAACCCAAAGGGGGGGTATTGGTACTTTTCATGAAAATATGTGAAAAATTAAAATTTCTAAAAATGAAATAAATGCCTTCTATATACCTCAAACATTCAGATAAAAACAGAAGTTGTTTTTCGAAATATTTTTTGAAATTTGGGCTCTCTTAGCAATGTGAACACTTGCGCTGAAGCATCTTTTATGCTCATTTCTTGTCTTTCAGGATATATTCTGGGTTTTATTTTGTTTATTTGATGAAAATGAACAACAATACACACCATGGAAACATTTTTTTTTTATTTGTTGCGAGACAGATTTTCACCTAGAACCCAAAGGGGGGTATTGGCACTTTTCATGGAAAAATGTAAAAAATTAAAATTTCTAAAAATAAAATAAATGTCTTCTATACACCTCAAACATTCACTCTAAAACAGAAGATTGTTGTTTTTCGCAATATTTTTTGAAATTTGGGCTGTTTTAGCAACGTTAACACATGCGCTGAAGCATCTTTTATGCTCATTTCTTTTCTTTCAGGATTTATTCTGGGTTTTATTTTGTTTATTTGATGAAATTGAACTATAATACACACCATGGAAACATTTTTGTTTGATTTGTGTCGAGTGAGATTTTCACCTAGAACCCATAGGGGGGGGGGTATTGGCACTTTTCATGGAAAAATGTGAAAAATTAAAATTTCTAAAAGTGTAAAAATTACTTCTATACACCTCAAACATTCACTCTAAAACAGAAGATTGCTGTTTTCGCAATATTTTTTAAATTTGGGCTCTTTTAGTAACGTTAACACTTGCGCTGAAGCATGTTTTATGCTCATTTCTTGTCTTTCAGGATTTATTCTGGGTTTTATTTTGTTTATTTGATGAAAATGAACAACAATACACACCATGGAAACATTTTTTTTTTATTTGTGACGATTGAGATTTTCACCTAGAACCCATAGGGAGGGGTATTGGCACTTTTCATGGAAAAATGTAAAAAATTAAAATTTCTAAAAATAAAATAAATGTCTTCTATACACCTCAAACATTCACTCTAAAACAGAAGATTGTTGTTTTTCGCAATATTTTTTGAAATTTTGGCTCTCTTAGCAATGTTAACACTTGCGCTGAAGCATCTTTTATGCTCATTTCTTGTCTTTCAGGATTTATTCTGGGTTTTATTGTGTTTATTTGATGAAAATGAACAACAATACATACCTTGAAAAACATTTTTGTTTGATTTCTGTCGAGTGAGATTTTCACCTAGAACCCAAAGGGGGGGTATTGGCACTTTTCATGGAAAAATGTGAAAAATTAAAATTTCTAAAAGTGTAAAAATTACTTCTATACACCTCAAACATTCACTCTAAAACAGAAGATTGTTGTTTTTCGCAATATTTTTTGAAATTTGGGCTCTTTTAGCAACGTTAACACATGCGCTGAAGCATCTTTTATGCTCATTTCTTGTCTTTCAGGATTTATTCTGGGTTTTATTGTGTTTATTTGATGAAAATGAACAACAATACATACCATGGAAAACATTTTTGTTTGATTTCTGTCGAGTGAGATTTTCACCTAGAACCCAAAGGGGGGGTATTGGCACTTTTCATGAAAATATGTGAAAAATTAAAATTTCTAAAAATGAAATAAATGCCTTCTATATACCTCAAACATTCAGATAAAAACAGAAGTTGTTGTTTTTCGCAATATTTTTTGATATTTGGGCTTTCTTAGCAATGTTAACACTTGCGCTGCAGCATCTTTTATGCTCATTTCTTGTCTTTCAGGATTTATTCTGGGTTTTATTTTGTTTATTTGATGAAAATGAACAACAATACACAACATAAAAACATTTTTGTTTGATTTGTTGCGAGTGAGATTTTCACCTAGAACCTAAGGGGGGGTATTGGCTCTTTTCATGGAAAAATGTGAAAAATTAAAATTCTAAAAATGAAAAAATGCCTTCAATACACCTCAAACATTCACTCTAAAACAGAAGATTGTTTTTTTTCGCAATATTTTTTTAAATTTGGGCTCTTTTAGCAACGTTAACACTTGCGCTGAAGCATCTTTTATGCTCATTTCTTGTCTTTCAGGATTTATTCTGGGTTTTATTTTTTTTATTTGATGAAAATGAACAACAATACACACCATGGAAACATTTTTTTTTATTTGTTGCAAGACAGATTTTCACCTAGAACCCAAAGGGGGGTATTGGCACTTTTCATGGATAAATGTGAAAAATTAAAATTTCTAAAAATGAAATAAATGCCTTCAATACACCTCAAACATTCACTCTAAAACGGAAGATTGCTGTTTTTCGCAATATTTTTTGAAATTTGGGCTCTTTTAGCAACATTAACACATGCGCTGAAGCATCTTTAATGCTAATTTCTTGTCTTTCAGGATTTATTCTGGGTTTTATTTTTTTTATTTGATGAAAATGAACAACAATACACACCATGGAAACATTTTTTTTTTATTTGTTGCGATTGAGATTTTCACCTAGAACCTAAGGGGGGGTATTGGCTCTTTTCATGGAAAAATGTGAAAAATTAAAATTCTAAAAATGAAAAAATGCCTTCAATACACCTCAAACATTCACTCTAAAACAGAAGATTGTTTTTTTTCGCAATATTTTTTTAAATTTGGGCTCTTTTAGCAACGTTAACACTTGCGCTGAAGCATCTTTTATGCTCATTTCTTGTCTTTCAGGATTTATTCTGGGTTTTATTTTTTTTATTTGATGAAAATGAACAACAATACACACCATGGAAACATTTTTTTTTTATTTGTTGCGAGACAGATTTTCACCTAGAACCCAAAGGGGGGTATTGGCACTTTTCATGGAAAAATGTGAAAAATTAAAATTTCTAAAAATGAAATAAATGCCTTCTATACACCTCAAATATTCACTCTAAAACAGAAGATTGTTGTTTTTCGCAATATTTTTTGAAATTTGGGCTCTTTTAGCAACGTTAACACTTGCGCTGAAGCATCTTTTATACTCATTTCTTTTCTTTCAGGATTTATTCTGGGTTTTATTTTGTTTATTTGATGAAATTGAACTATAATACACACCATGGAAACATTTTTGTTTGATTTGTGTCGAGTGAGATTTTCACCTAGAACCCATAGGGGGGGGGGTATTGGCGCTTTTCATGGAAAAATGTGAAAAATTAAAATTTCTAAAAGTGTAAAAATTACTTCTATACACCTCAAACATTCACTCTAAAACAGAAGATTGTTGTTTTTCGCAATATTTTTTGAAATTTGGGCCCTTATAGCAACGTTAACACTTGCGCTGAAGCATCTTTTATGCTCATTTCTTGTCTTTCAGGATTTATTCTGGGTTTTATTTTGTTTATTTGATGAAAATGAACAACAATACACACCATGGAAACATTTTTTTTTTATTTGTGACGATTGAGATTTTCACCTAGAACCCATAGGGAGGGGTATTGGCACTTTTCATGGAAAAATGTAAAAAATTAAAATTTCTAAAAGTGTAAAAATTACTTCTATACACCTCAAACATTGACTCTAAAACAGAAGATTGTTGTTTTTCGCAATATTTTTTGAAATTTGGGCTCTTTTAGCAACGTTAACACATGCGCTGAAGCATCTTTTATGCTCATTTCTTGTCTTTCAGGATTTATTCTGGGTTTTATTGTGTTTATTTGATGAAAATGAACAACAATACATACCATGGAAAACATTTTTGTTTGATTTCTGTCGAGTGAGATTTTCACCTAGAACCCAAAGGGGGGGTATTGGCACTTTTCATGAAAATATGTGAAAAATTAAAATTTCTAAAAATGAAATAAATGCCTTCTATATACCTCAAACATTCAGAAAAAAACAGAAGTTGTTTTTCGAAAAATTTTTTGAAATTTGGGCTCCCTTAGCAATGTTAACACTTGCGCTGAAGCATCTTTTATGCTCATTTCTTGTCTTTCAGGATATATTCTGGGTTTTATTTTGTTTAATTGATGAAAATGAACAACAATACACAACATAAAAACATTTTGGTTTGATTTGTTGCGAGTGAGATTTTCACCTAGAACCTAAGGGGGGGTTTGGCTCTTTTCATGAAAATATGTGAAAAATTAAAATTTCTAAAAATGAAATAAATGCCTTCTATATACCTCAAACATTCAGATAAAAACAGAAGTTGTTGTTTTTCGCAATATTTTTTGAAATTTGGGCTCTCTTAGCAATGTTAACACTTGCGCTGAAGCATCTTTTATGCTCATTTCTTGTCTTTCAGGATTTATTCTGGGTTTTATTTTGTTTATTTGATGAAAATGAACAACAATACACACCATGGAAACATTTTTTTTTTATTTGTGACGATTGAGATTTTCACCTAGAACCCATAGGGAGGGGTATTGGCACTTTTCATGGAAAAATGTAAAAAATTAAAATTTCTAAAAATAAAATAAATGTCTTCTATACACCTCAAACATTCACTCTAAAACAGAAGATTGTTGTTTTTCGCAATATTTTTTGAAATTTGGGCTCTTTTAGCAACGTTAACACATGCGCTGAAGCATCTTTTATGCTCATTTCTTGTCTTTCAGGATTTATTCTGGGTTTTATTGTGTTTATTTGATGAAAATGAACAACAATACATACCATGGAAAACATTTTTGTTTGATTTCTGTCGAGTGAGATTTTCACCTAGAACCCAAAGGGGGGGTATTGGCACTTTTCATGGAAAAATGTGAAAAATTAAAATTTCTAAAAGTGTAAAAATTACTTCTATACACCTCAAACATTCACTCTAAAACAGAAGATTGTTGTTTTTCGCAATATTTTTTGAAATTTGGGCTCTTTTAGCAACGTTAACACATGCGCTGAAGCATCTTTTATGCTCATTTCTTGTCTTTCAGGATTTATTCTGGGTTTTATTGTGTTTATTTGATGAAAATGAACAACAATACATACCATGGAAAACATTTCTGTCGAGTGAGATTTTCACCTAGAACCCAAAGGGGGGGTATTGGCACTTTTCATGAAAATATGTGAAAAATTAAAATTTCTAAAAATGAAAAAATGCCTTCAATACACCTCAAACATTCACTCTAAAACAGAAGATTGTTTTTTTTCGCAATATTTTTTTAAATTTGGGCTCTTTTAGCAACGTTAACACTTGCGCTGAAGCATTTTTTATGCTCATTTCTTGTCTTTCAGGATTTATTCTGGGTTTTATTTTGTTTATTTGATGAAAATGAACAACAATACACACCATGGAAACATTTTTTTTTATTTGTTGCAAGACAGATTTTCACCTAGAACCCAAAGGGGGGTATTGGCACTTTTCATGGATAAATGTGAAAAATTAAAATTTCTAAAAATGAAATAAATGCCTTCAATACACCTCAAACATTCACTCTAAAACGGAAGATTGCTGTTTTTCGCAATATTTTTTGAAATTTGGGCTCTTTTAGCAACATTAACACATGCGCTGAAGCATCTTTAATGCTAATTTCTTGTCTTTCAGGATTTATTCTGGGTTTTATTTTTTTTATTTGATGAAAATGAACAACAATACACACCATGGAAACATTTTTTTTTTATTTGTTGCGATTGAGATTTTCACCTAGAACCTAAGGGGGGGTATTGGCTCTTTTCATGGAAAAATGTGAAAAATTAAAATTCTAAAAATGAAAAAATGCCTTCAATACACCTCAAACATTCACTCTAAAACAGAAGATTGTTTTTTTTCGCAATATTTTTTTAAATTTGGGCTCTTTTAGCAACGTTAACACTTGCGCTGAAGCATCTTTTATGCTCATTTCTTGTCTTTCAGTATTTATTCTGGGTTTTATTGTGTTTATTTAATGAAAATGAACAACAATACACACCATGGAAACATTTTTTTTTTATTTGTGACGATTGAGATTTTCACCTAGAACCCATAGGGAGGGGTATTGGCACTTTTCATGGAAAAATGTAAAAAATTAAAATTTCTAAAAATAAAATAAATGTCTTCTATACACCTCAAACATTCACTCTAAAACAGAAGATTGTTGTTTTTCGCAATATTTTTTGAAATTTGGGCTCTTTTAGCAACGTTAACACATGCGCTGAAGCATCTTTTATGCTCATTTCTTGTCTTTCAGGATTTATTCTGGGTTTTATTGTGTTTATTTGATGAAAATGAACAACAATACATACCATGGAAAACATTTTTGTTTGATTTCTGTCGAGTGAGATTTTCACCTAGAACCCAAAGGGGGGGTATTGGCACTTTTCATGAAAATATGTGAAAAATTAAAATTTCTAAAAATGAAATAAATGCCTTCTATATACCTCAAACATTTAGAAAAAAACAGAAGTTGTTTTTCGAAATATTTTTTGAAATTTGGGCTCTCTTAGCAATGTTAACACTTGCGCTGAAGCATCTTTTATGCTCATTTCTTGTCTTTCAGGATATATTCTGGGTTTTATTTTGTTTAATTGATGAAAATGAACAACAATACACAACATAAAAACATTTTTGTTTGATTTGTTGCGAGTGAGATTTTCACCTAGAACCTAAGGGGGGGTTTGGCTCTTTTCATGAAAATATGTGAAAAATTAAAATTTCTAAAAATGAAATAAATGCCTTCTATATACCTCAAACATTCAGATAAAAACAGAAGTTGTTGTTTTTCGCAATATTTTTTGAAATTTGGGCTCTCTTAGCAATGTTAACACTTGCGCTGAAGCATCTTTTATGCTCATTTCTTGTCTTTCAGGATTTATTCTGGGTTTTATTTTGTTTATTTGATGAAAATGAACAACAATACACAACATAAAAACATTTTTGTTTGATTTGTGTCGAGTGAGATTTTCACCTAGAACCCATAGGGGTATTGGCACTTTTCATGGAAAAATGTGAAAAATTAAAATTTCTAAAAGTGTCAAAATTACTTCTATACACCTCAAACATTCACTCTAAAACAGAAGATTGTTGTTTTTCGCAATATTTTTTGAAATTTTGGCTCTTTTAGCAACGTTAACACATGCGCTGAAGCATCTTTTATGCTCATTTCTTGTCTTTCAGGATTTATTCTGGGTTTTATTTTGTTTATTTGATGAAAATGAACAACAATACACACCATGGAAACATTTTTTTTTTATTTGTGACGATTGAGATTTTCACCTAGAACCCATAGGGAGGGGTATTGGCACTTTTCATGGAAAAATGTGAAAAATTAAAATTTCTAAAAGTGTAAAAATTACTTCTATACACCTCAAACATTCACTCTAAAACAGAAGATTGTTGTTTTTCGCAATATTTTTTGAAATTTGGGCCCTTATAGCAACGTTAACACTTGCGCTGAAGCATCTTTTATGCTCATTTCTTGTCTTTCAGGATTTATTCTGGGTTTTATTTTGTTTATTTGATGAAAATGAACAACAATACACACCATGGAAACATTTTTTTTTTATTTGTGACGATTGAGATTTTCACCTAGAACCCATAGGGAGGGGTATTGGCACTTTTCATGGAAAAATGTAAAAAATTAAAATTTCTAAAAATAAAATAAATGTCTTCTATACACCTCAAACATTCACTCTAAAACAGAAGATTGTTGTTTTTCGCAATATTTTTTGAAATTTGGGCTCTTTTAGCAACGTTAACACATGCGCTGAAGCATCTTTTATGCTCATTTCTTGTCTTTCAGGATTTATTCTGGGTTTTATTGTGTTTATTTGATGAAAATGAACAACAATACATACCATGGAAAACATTTTTGTTTGATTTCTGTCGAGTGAGATTTTCACCTAGAACCCAAAGGGGGGGTATTGGCACTTTTCATGAAAATATGTGAAAAATTAAAATTTCTAAAAATGAAATAAATGCCTTCTATATACCTCAAATATTCAGAAAAAAACAGAAGTTGTTTTTCGAAAAATTTTTTGAAATTTGGGCTCTCTTAGCAATGTTAACACTTGCGCTGAAGCATCTTTTATGCTCATTTCTTGTCTTTCAGGATATATTCTGGGTTTTATTTTGTTTAATTGATGAAAATGAACAACAATACACAACATAAAAACATTTTTGTTTGATTTGTTGCGAGTGAGATTTTCACCTAGAACCTAAGGGGGGGTTTGGCTCTTTTCATGAAAATATGTGAAAAATTAAAATTTCTAAAAATGAAATAAATGCCTTCTATATACCTCAAACATTCAGATAAAAACAGAAGTTGTTGTTTTTCGCAATATTTTTTGAAATTTGGGCTCTCTTAGCAATGTTAACACTTGCGCTGAAGCATCTTTTATGCTCATTTCTTGTCTTTCAGGATTTATTCTGGGTTTTATTTTGTTTATTTGATGAAAATGAACAACAATACACACCATGGAAACATTTTTTTTTTATTTGTGACGATTGAGATTTTCACCTAGAACCCATAGGGAGGGGTATTGGCACTTTTCATGGAAAAATGTAAAAAATTAAAATTTCTAAAAATAAAATAAATGTCTTCTATACACCTCAAACATTCACTCTAAAACAGAAGATTGTTGTTTTTCGCAATATTTTTTGAAATTTGGGCTCTTTTAGCAACGTTAACACATGCGCTGAAGCATCTTTTATGCTCATTTCTTTTCTTTCAGGATTTATTCTGGGTTTTATTGTGTTTATTTGATGAAAATGAACAACAATACATACCATGGAAAACATTTTTGTTTGATTTCTGTCGAGTGAGATTTTCACCTAGAACCCAAAGGGGGGGTATTGGCACTTTTCATGGAAAAATGTGAAAAATTAAAATTTCTAAAAGTGTAAAAATTACTTCTATACACCTCAAACATTCACTCTAAAACAGAAGATTGTTGTTTTTCGCAATATTTTTTGAAATTTGGGCTCTTTTAGCAACGTTAACACATGCGCTGAAGCATCTTTTATGCTCATTTCTTGTCTTTCAGGATTTATTCTGGGTTTTATTGTGTTTATTTGATGAAAATGAACAACAATACATACCATGGAAAACATTTTTGTTTGATTTCTGTCGAGTGAGATTTTCACCTAGAACCCAAAGGGGGGGTATTGGCACTTTTCATGAAAATATGTGAAAAATTAAAATTTCTAAAAATGAAAAAATGCCTTCAATACACCTCAAACATTCACTCTAAAACAGAAGATTGTTTTTTTTCGCAATATTTTTTTAAATTTGGGCTCTTTTAGCAACGTTAACACTTGCGCTGAAGCATCTTTTATGCTCATTTCTTGTCTTTCAGGATTTATTCTGGGTTTTATTTTGTTTATTTGATGAAAATGAACAACAATACACACCATGGAAACATTTTTTTTTATTTGTTGCAAGACAGATTTTCACCTAGAACCCAAAGGGGGGGTATTGGCACTTTTCATGGATAAATGTGAAAAATTAAAATTTCTAAAAATGAAATAAATGCCTTCAATACACCTCAAACATTCACTCTAAAACGGAAGATTGCTGTTTTTCGCAATATTTTTTGAAATTTGGGCTCTTTTAGCAACATTAACACATGCGCTGAAGCATCTTTTATGCTAATTTCTTGTCTTTCAGGATTTATTCTGGGTTTTATTTTTTTTATTTGATGAAAATGAACAACAATACACACCATGGAAACATTTTTTTTTTATTTGTTGCGATTGAGATTTTCACCTAGAACCTAAGGGGGGGTATTGGCTCTTTTCATGGAAAAATGTGAAAAATTAAAATTCTAAAAATGAAAAAATGCCTTCAATACACCTCAAACATTCACTCTAAAACAGAAGATTGTTTTTTTTCGCAATATTTTTTTAAATTTGGGCTCTTTTAGCAACGTTAACACTTGCGCTGAAGCATCTTTTATGCTCATTTCTTGTCTTTCAGTATTTATTCTGGGTTTTATTGTGTTTATTTGATGAAAATGAACAACAATACACACCATGGAAACATTTTTTTTTTATTTGTGACGATTGAGATTTTCACCTAGAACCCATAGGGAGGGGTATTGGCACTTTTCATGGAAAAATGTAAAAAATTAAAATTTCTAAAAATAAAATAAATGTCTTCTATACACCTCAAACATTCACTCTAAAACAGAAGATTGTTGTTTTTCGCAATATTTTTTGAAATTTGGGCTCTTTTAGCAACGTTAACACATGCGCTGAAGCATCTTTTATGCTCATTTCTTGTCTTTCAGGATTTATTCTGGGTTTTATTGTGTTTATTTGATGAAAATGAACAACAATACATACCATGGAAAACATATTTGTTTGATTTCTGTCGAGTGAGATTTTCACCTAGAACCCAAAGGGGGGGTATTGGCACTTTTCATGAAAATATGTGAAAAATTAAAATTTCTAAAAATGAAATAAATGCCTTCTATATACCTCAAACATTCAGAAAAAAACAGAAGTTGTTTTTCGAAATATTTTTTGAAATTTGGGCTCTCTTAGCAATGTTAACACTTGCGCTGAAGCATCTTTTATGCTCATTTCTTGTCTTTCAGGATATATTCTGGGTTTTATTTTGTTTAATTGATGAAAATGAACAACAATACACAACATAAAAACATTTTTGTTTGATTTGTTGCGAGTGAGATTTTCACCTAGAACCTAAGGGGGGGTTTGGCTCTTTTCATGAAAATATGTGAAAAATTAAAATTTCTAAAAATGAAATAAATGCCTTCTATATACCTCAAACATTCAGATAAAAACAGAAGTTGTTGTTTTTCGCAATATTTTTTGAAATTTGGGCTCTCTTAGCAATGTTTACACTTGCGCTGAAGCATCTTTTATGCTCATTTCTTGTCTTTCAGGATTTATTCTGGGTTTTATTTTGTTTATTTGATGAAAATGAACAACAATACACAACATAAAAACATTTTTGTTTGATTTGTGTCGAGTGAGATTTTCACCTAGAACCCATAGGGGGGGGGGGGTATTGGCACTTTTCATGGAAAAATGTGAAAAATTAAAATTTCTAAAAGTGTCAAAATTACTTCTATACACCTCAAACATTCACTCTAAAAAAAAGATTGTTGTTTTTCGCAATATTTTTTGAAATTTTGGCTCTTTTAGCAACGTTAACACATGCGCTGAAGCATCTTTTATGCTCATTTCTTGTCTTTCAGGATTTATTCTGGGTTTTATTTTGTTTATTTGATGAAAATGAACAACAATACACACCATGGAAACATTTTTTTTTTATTTGTGACGATTGAGATTTTCACCTAGAACCCATAGGGAGGGGTATTGGCACTTTTCATGGAAAAATGTGAAAAATTAAAATTTCTAAAATTGTAAAAATTACTTCTATACACCTCAAACATTCACTCTAAAACAGAAGATTGTTGTTTTTCGCAATATTTTTTGAAATTTGGGCCCTTATAGCAACGTTAACACTTGCGCTGAAGCATCTTTTATGCTCATTTCTTGTCTTTCAGGATTTATTCTGGGTTTTATTTTGTTTATTTGATGAAAATGAACAACGATACACACCATGGAAACATTTTTTTTTATTTGTGACGATTGAGATTTTCACCTAGAACCCATAGGGAGGGGTATTGGCACTTTTCATGGAAAAATGTAAAAAATTAAAATTTCTAAAAATAAAATAAATGTCTTCTATACACCTCAAACATTCACTCTAAAACAGAAGATTGTTGTTTTTCGCAATATTTTTTGAAATTTGGGCTCTTTTAGCAACGTTAACACATGCGCTGAAGCATCTTTTATGCTCATTTCTTGTCTTTCAGGATTTATTCTGGGTTTTATTGTGTTTATTTGATGAAAATGAACAACAATACATACCATGGAAAACATTTTTGTTTGATTTCTGTCGAGTGAGATTTTCACCTAGAACCCAAAGGGGGGGTATTGGCACTTTTCATGAAAATATGTGAAAAATTAAAATTTCTAAAAATGAAATAAATGCCTTCTATTACCTCAAACATTCAGAAAAAAACAGAAGTTGTTTTTCGAAAAATTTTTTGAAATTTGGGCTCTCTTAGCAATGTTAACACTTGCGCTGAAGCATCTTTTATGCTCATTTCTTGTCTTTCAGGATATATTCTGGGTTTTATTTTGTTTAATTGATGAAAATGAACAACAATACACAACATAAAAACATTTTTGTTTGATTTGTTGCGAGTGAGATTTTCACCTAGAACCTAAGGGGGGATTTGGCTCTTTTCATGAAAATATGTGAAAAATTAAAATTTCTAAAAATGAAATAAATGCCTTCTATATACCTCAAACATTCAGATAAAAACAGAAGTTGTTGTTTTTCGCAATATTTTTTGAAATTTGGGCTCTCTTAGCAATGTTAACACTTGCGCTGAAGCATCTTTTATGCTCATTTCTTGTCTTTCAGGATTTATTCTGGGTTTTATTTTGTTTATTTGATGAAAATGAACAACAATACACACCATGGAAACATTTTTTTTTTATTTGTGACGATTGAGATTTTCACCTAGAACCCATAGGGAGGGGTATTGGCTCTTTTCATGGAAAAATGTGAAAAATTAAAATTCTAAAAATGAAAAAATGCCTTCAATACACCTCAAACATTCACTCTAAAACAGAAGATTGTTTTTTTTCGCAATATTTTTTTAAATTTGGGCTCTTTTAGCAACGTTAACACTTGCGCTGAAGCATCTTTTATGCTCATTTCTTGTCTCTCAGTATTTATTCTGGG
Organism: Hetaerina americana; assembly: GCF_022747635.1. Taxonomy (NCBI): domain Eukaryota; kingdom Metazoa; phylum Arthropoda; class Insecta; order Odonata; family Calopterygidae; genus Hetaerina; species Hetaerina americana. Next base: position 104,196 of record NW_027287111.1, read on the forward strand.
TTTTATTGTGTTTATTTGATGAAAATGAACAACAATACACACCATGGAAACATTTTTTTTTTATTTGTGACGATTGAGATTTTCACCTAGAACCCATAGGGAGGGGTATTGGCACTTTTCATGGAAAAATGTAAAAAATTAAAATTTCTAAAAATAAAATAAATGTCTTCTATACACCTCAAACATTCACTCTAAAACGGAAGATTGCTGTTTTTCGCAATATTTTTTGAAATTTGGGCTCTTTTAGCAACATTAACACATGCGCTGAAGCATCTTTTATGCTAATTTCTTGTCTTTCAGGATTTATTCTGGGTTTTATTTTTTTTATTTGATGAAAAATGAACAACAATACACACCATGGAAACATTTTTTTTTTATTTGTTGCGATTGAGATTTTCACCTAGAACCTAAGGGGGGGTATTGGCTCTTTTCATGGAAAAATGTGAAAAATTAAAATTCTAAAAATGAAAAAATGCCTTCAATACACCTCAAACATTCACTCTAAAACAGAAGATTGTTTTCTTTCGCAATATTTTTTTAAATTTGGGCTCTTTTAGCAACGTTAACACTTGCGCTGAAGCATCTTTTATGCTCATTTCTTGTCTTTCAGTATTTATTCTGGGGTTTTATTGTGTTTATTTGATGAAAATGAACAACAATACACACCATGGAAACATTTTTTTTTTATTTGTGACGATTGAGATTTTCACCTAGAACCCATAGGGAGGGGTATTGGCACTTTTCATGGAAAAATGTAAAAAATTAAAATTTCTAAAAATAAAATAAATGTCTTCTATACACCTCAAACATTCACTCTAAAACAGAAGATTGTTGTTTTTCGCAATATTTTTTTGAAATTTGGGCTCTTTTAGCAACGTTAACACATGCGCTGAAGCATCTTTTATGCTCATTTCTTGTCTTTCAGGATTTATTCTGGGTTTTATTGTGTTTATTTGATGAAAATGAACAACAATACATACCATGGAAAACATTTTTGTTTGATTTCTGTCGAGTGAGATTTTCACCTAGAACCCAAAGGGGGGGTATTGGCACTTTTCATGAAAATATGTGAAAAATTAAAATTTCTAAAATGAAATAAATGCCTTCTATATACCTCAAACATTCAGAAAAAAACAGAAGTTGTTTTTCGAAATATTTTTTGAAATTTGGGCTCTCTTAGCAATGTTAACACTTGCGCTGAAGCATCTTTTATGCTCATTTCTTGTCTTTCAGGATATATTCTGGGTTTTATTTTGTTTAATTGATGAAAATGAACAACAATACACAACATAAAAACATTTTTGTTTGATTTGTTGCGAGTGAGATTTTCACCTAGAACCTAAGGGGGGGTTTGGCTCTTTTCATGAAAATATGTGAAAAATTAAAATTTCTAAAAATGAAATAAATGCCTTCTATATACCTCAAACATTCAGATAAAAACAGAAGTTGTTGTTTTTCGCAATATTTTTTGAAATTTGGGCTCTCTTAGCAATGTTTACACTTGCGCTGAAGCATCTTTTATGCTCATTTCTTGTCTTTCAGGATTTATTCTGGGTTTTATTTTGTTTATTTGATGAAAATGAACAACAATACACAACATAAAAACATTTTTGTTTGATTTGTGTCGAGTGAGATTTCACCTAGAACCCATAGGGGGGGGGGTATTGGCACTTTTCATGGAAAAATGTGAAAAATTAAAATTTCTAAAAGTGTCAAAATTACTTCTATACACCTCAAACATTCACTCTAAAACAGAAGATTGTTGTTTTTCGCAATATTTTTTGAAATTTTGGCTCTTTTAGCAACGTTAACACATGCGCTGAAGCATCTTTTATGCTCATTTCTTGTCTTTCAGGATTTATTCTGGGTTTTATTTTGTTTATTTGATGAAAATGAACAACAATACACACCATGGAAACATTTTTTTTTTATTTGTGACGATTGAGATTTTCACCTAGAACCCATAGGGAGGGGTATTGGCACTTTTCATGGAAAAATGTGAAAATTAAAATTTCCTAAAAGTGTAAAAATTACTTCTATACACCTCAAACATTCACTCTAAAACAGAAGATTGTTGTTTTTCGCAATATTTTTTGAAATTTGGGCCCTTATAGCAACGTTAACACTTGCGCTGAAGCATCTTTTATGCTCATTTCTTGTCTTTCAGGATTTATTCTGGGTTTTATTTGTTTATTTGATGAAAATGAACAACGATACACACCATGGAAACATTTTTTTTTTATTTGTGACGATTGAGATTTTCACCTAGAACCCATAGGGAGGGGTATTGGCACTTTTCATGGAAAAATGTAAAAAATTAAAATTTCTAAAAAATAAAATAAATGTCTTCTATACACCTCAAACATTCAGTCTAAAACAGAAGATTGTTGTTTTTCGCAATATTTTTTGAAATTTGGGCTCTTTTAGCAACGTTAACACATGCGCTGAAGCATCTTTTATGCTCATTTCTTGTCTTTCAGGATTTATTCTGGGTTTTATTGTGTTTATTTGATGAAAATGAACAACAATACATACCATGGAAAACATTTTTGTTTGATTTCTGTCGAGTGAGATTTTCACCTAGAACCCAAAGGGGGGGTATTGGCACTTTTCATGAAAATATGTGAAAAATTAAAATTTCTAAAAATGAAATAAATGCCTTCTATATACCTCAAACATTCAGAAAAAAACAGAAGTTGTTTTTCGAAAAATTTTTTGAAATTTGGGCTCTCTTAGCAATGTTAACACTTGCGCTGAAGCATCTTTTATGCTCATTTCTTGTCTTTCAGGATATATTCTGGGTTTTATTTTGTTTAATTGATGAAAATGAACAACAATACACAACATAAAAACATTTTTGTTTGATTTGTTGCGAGTGAGATTTTCACCTAGAACCTAAGGGGGGATTTGGCTCTTTTCATGAAAATATGTGAAAAATTAAAATTTCTAAAAATGAAATAAATGCCTTCTATATACCTCAAACATTCAGATAAAAACAGAAGTTGTTGTTTTTCGCAATATTTTTTGAAATTTGGGCTCTCTTAGCAATGTTAACACTTGCGCTGAAGCATCTTTTATGCTCATTTCTTGTCTTTCAGGATTTATTCTGGGTTTTATTTTGTTTATTTGATGAAAATGAACAACAATACACACCATGGAAACATTTTTTTTTTATTTGTGACGATTGAGATTTTCACCTAGAACCCATAGGGAGGGGTATTGGCTCTTTTCATGGAAAAATGTGAAAAATTAAAATTCTAAAAATGAAAAAATGCCTTCAATACACCTCAAACATTCACTCTAAAACAGAAGATTGTTTTTTTTCGCAATATTTTTTTAAATTTGGGCTCTTTTAGCAACGTTAACACTTGCGCTGAAGCATCTTTTATGCTCATTTCTTGTCTTTCAGGATTTATTCTGGGTTTTATTTTGTTTATTTGATGAAAATGAACAACAATACACACCATTGAAACATTTTTGTTTGATTTGTTTCGAGTGAGATTTTCACCGAGAACCCAAAGGGGTGGTATTGGCACTTTTCATGGAAAAATGTAAAAAATTAAAATTTCTAAAAATGAAATAAATGCCTTCAATACACCTCAAACATTCACTCTAAAACGGAAGATTGCTGTTTTTCGCAATATTTTTTTAAATTTGGGCTCTTTTAGCAACATTAACACATGCGCTGAAGCATCTTTAATGCTAATTTCTTGTCTTTCAGGATTTATTCTGGGTTTTATTTTTTTTATTTGATGAAAATGAACAACAATACACACCATGGAAACATTTTTTTTTTATTTGTTGCGATTGAGATTTTCACCTAGAACCCATAGGGGGGGGTATTGGCACTTTTCATGGAAAAATGTAAAAAATTAAAATTTCTAAAAATAAAATAAATGTCTTCTATACACCTCAAACATTCACTCTAAAACAGAAGATTGTTGTTTTTCGCAATATTTTTTGAAATTTGGGCTTTTTTAGCAACGTTAACACATGCGCTGAAGCATCTTTTATGCTCATTTCATGTCTTTCAGGATTTATTCTGGATTTTATTTTTTTTATTTGATGAAAATGAACAACAATACACACAATGGAAAAATTTTTTTGATTTGTGTCGAGTGTAATTTTTCACCTAGATCCCAAAGGGGCGGGTATTGGCACTTTTCATGGAAAATTGTGAAAAATTAAAATTTCTAAAAATAAAATAAATGCCTTCTATACACCTCAAATATTCACTCTAAAACAGAAGATTGTTGTTTTTCGCAATATTTTTTGAAATTTGGGCTCTTTTAGCAACGTTAACACTTGCGCTGAAGCATCTTTTATACTCATTTCTTTTCTTTCAGGATTTATTCTGGGTTTTATTTTGTTTATTTGATGAAATTGAACTATAATACACACCATGGAAACATTTTTGTTTGATTTGTGTCGAGTGAGATTTTCACCTAGAACCCATAGGGGGGGGGGTATTGGCACTTTTCATGGAAAAATGTGAAAAATTTAAATTTCTAAAAGTGTAAAAATTACTTCTATACACCTCAAACATTCACTCTAAAACAGAAGATTGTTGTTTTTCGCAATATTTTTTGAAATTTGGGCTCTTATAGCAACGTTAACACTTGCGCTGAAGCATCTTTTATGCTCATTTCTTGTCTTTCAGGATTTATTCTGGGTTTTATTTTGTTTATTTGATGAAAATGAACAACAATACATACCATGGAAAACATTTTTGTTTGATTTCTGTCGAGTGAGATTTTCACCTAGAACCCAAAGGGGGGGTATTGGCACTTTTCATGAAAATATGTGAAAAATTAAAATTTCTAAAAATGAAATAAATGCCTTCTATATACCTCAAACATTCAGATAAAAACAGAAGTTGTTTTTCGAAATATTTTTTGAAATTTGGGCTCTCTTAGCAATGTGAACACTTGCGCTGAAGCATCTTTTATGCTCATTTCTTGTCTTTCAGGATATATTCTGGGTTTTATTTTGTTTATTTGATGAAAATGAACAACAATACACACCATGGAAACATTTTTTTTTTATTTGTTGCGAGACAGATTTTCACCTAGAACCCAAAGGGGGGTATTGGCACTTTTCATGGAAAAATGTAAAAAATTAAAATTTCTAAAAATAAAATAAATGTCTTCTATACACCTCAAACATTCACTCTAAAACAGAAGATTGTTGTTTTTCGCAATATTTTTTGAAATTTGGGCTGTTTTAGCAACGTTAGCACATGCGCTGAAGCATCTTTTATGCTCATTTCTTTTCTTTCAGGATTTATTCTGGGTTTTATTTTGTTTATTTGATGAAATTGAACTATAATACACACCATGGAAACATTTTTGTTTGATTTGTGTCGAGTGAGATTTTCACCTAGAACCCATAGGGGGGGGGGTATTGGCACTTTTCATGGAAAAATGTGAAAAATTAAAATTTCTAAAAGTGTAAAAATTACTTCTATACACCTCAAACATTCACTCTAAAACAGAAGATTGCTGTTTTCGCAATATTTTTTGAAATTTGGGCTCTTTTAGTAACGTTAACACTTGCGCTGAAGCATGTTTTATGCTCATTTCTTGTCTTTCAGGATTTATTCTGGGTTTTATTTTGTTTATTTGATGAAAATGAACAACAATACACACCATGGAAACATTTTTTTTTTATTTGTGACGATTGAGATTTTCACCTAGAACCCATAGGGAGGGGTATTGGCACTTTTCATGGAAAAATGTGAAAAATTAAAATTTCTAAAAGTGTAAAAATTACTTCTATACACCTCAAACATTCACTCTAAAACAGAAGATTGTTGTTTTTCGCAATATTTTTTGAAATTTGGGCCCTTATAGCAACGTTAACACATGCGCTGAAGCATCTTTTATGCTCATTTCTTGTCTTTCAGGATTTATTCTGGGTTTTATTGTGTTTATTTGATGAAAATGAACAACAATACATACCATGGAAAACATTTTTGTTTGATTTCTGTCGAGTGAGATTTTCACCTAGAACCCAAAGGGGGGGTATTGGCACTTTTCATGAAAATATGTGAAAAATTAAAATTTCTAAAAATGAAATAAATGCCTTCTATATACCTCAAACATTCAGAAAAAAACAGAAGTTGTTTTTCGAAAAATTTTTTGAAATTTGGGCTCTCTTAGCAATGTTAACACTTGCGCTGAAGCATCTTTTATGCTCATTTCTTGTCTTTCAGGATATATTCTGGGTTTTATTTTGTTTAATTGATGAAAATGAACAACAATACACAACATAAAAACATTTTTGTTTGATTTGTTGCGAGTGAGATTTTCACCTAGAACCTAAGGGGGGATTTGGCTCTTTTCATGAAAATATGTGAAAAATTAAAATTTCTAAAAATGAAATAAATGCCTTCTATATACCTCAAACATTCAGATAAAAACAGAAGTTGTTGTTTTTCGCAATATTTTTTGAAATTTGGGCTCTCTTAGCAATGTTAACACTTGCGCTGAAGCATCTTTTATGCTCATTTCTTGTCTTTCAGGATTTATTCTGGGTTTTATTTTGTTTATTTGATGAAAATGAACAACAATACACACCATGGAAACATTTTTTTTTTATTTGTGACGATTGAGATTTTCACCTAGAACCCATAGGGAGGGGTATTGGCTCTTTTCATGGAAAAATGTGAAAAATTAAAATTCTAAAAATGAAAAAATGCCTTCAATACACCTCAAACATTCACTCTAAAACAGAAGATTGTTTTTTTTCGCAATATTTTTTTAAATTTGGGCTCTTTTAGCAACGTTAACACTTGCGCTGAAGCATCTTTTATGCTCATTTCTTGTCTTTCAGGATTTATTCTGGGTTTTATTTTGTTTATTTGATGAAAATGAACGACAATACACACCATTGAAACATTTTTGTTTGATTTGTTTCGAGTGAGATTTTCACCGAGAACCCAAAGGGGTGGTATTGGCACTTTTCATGGAAAAATGTAAAAAATTAAAATTTCTAAAAATGAAATAAATGCCTTCAATACACCTCAAACATTCACTCTAAAACGGAAGATTGCTGTTTTTCGCAATATTTTTTTTAAATTTGGGCTCTTTTAGCAACATTAACACATGCGCTGAAGCATCTTTAATGCTAATTTCTTGTCTTTCAGGATTTATTCTGGGTTTTATTTTTTTTATTTGATGAAAATGAACAACAATACACACCATGGAAACATTTTTTTTTTATTTGTTGCGATTGAGATTTTCACCTAGAACCCATAGGGGGGGGTATTGGCACTTTTCATGGAAAAATGTAAAAAATTAAAATTTCTAAAAATAAAATAAATGTCTTCTATACACCTCAAACATTCACTCTAAAACAGAAGATTGTTGTTTTTCGCAATATTTTTTGAAATTTGGGCTTTTTTAGCAACGTTAACACATGCGCTGAAGCATCTTTTATGCTCATTTCATGTCTTTCAGGATTTATTCTGGATTTTATTTTTTTTATTTGATGAAAATGAACAACAATACACACAATGGAAAAATTTTTTTGATTTGTGTCGAGTGTAATTTTTCACCTAGATCCCAAAGGGGCGGGTATTGGCACTTTTCATGGAAAATTGTGAAAAATTAAAATTTCTAAAAATAAAATAAATGCCTTCTATACACCTCAAATATTCACTCTAAAACAGAAGATTGTTGTTTTTCGCAATATTTTTTGAAATTTGGGCTCTTTTAGCAACGTTAACACTTGCGCTGAAGCATCTTTTATACTCATTTCTTTTCTTTCAGGATTTATTCTGGGTTTTATTTTGTTTATTTGATGAAATTGAACTATAATACACACCATGGAAACATTTTTGTTTGATTTGTGTCGAGTGAGATTTTCACCTAGAACCCATAGGGGGGGGGGGTATTGGCACTTTTCATGGAAAAATGTGAAAAATTTAAATTTCTAAAAGTGTAAAAATTACTTCTATACACCTCAAACATTCACTCTAAAACAGAAGATTGTTGTTTTTCGCAATATTTTTTGAAATTTGGGCCCTTATAGCAACGTTAACACTTGCGCTGAAGCATCTTTTATGCTCATTTCTTGTCTTTCAGGATTTATTCTGGGTTTTATTTTGTTTATTTGATGAAAATGAACAACAATACACACCATGGAAACATTTTTTTTTTATTTGTGACGATTGAGATTTTCACCTAGAACCCATAGGGAGGGGTATTGGCACTTTTCATGGAAAAATGTAAAAAATTAAAATTTCTAAAAATGAAAAAATGCCTTCAATACACCTCAAACATTCACTCTAAAACAGAAGATTGTTTTTTTTCGCAATATTTTTTTAAATTTGGGCTCTTTTAGCAACGTTAACACTTGCGCTGAAGCATCTTTTATGCTCATTTCTTGTCTTTCAGGATTTATTCTGGGTTTTATTTTGTTTATTTGATGAAAATGAACAACAATACACACCATGGAAACATTTTTTTTTATTTGTTGCAAGACAGATTTTCACCTAGAACCCAAAGGGGGGTATTGGCACTTTTCATGGATAAATGTGAAAAATTAAAATTTCTAAAAATGAAATAAATGCCTTCAATACACCTCAAACATTCACTCTAAAACGGAAGATTGCTGTTTTTCGCAATATTTTTTGAAATTTGGGCTCTTTTAGCAACATTAACACATGCGCTGAAGCATCTTTTATGCTAATTTCTTGTCTTTCGGGATTTATTCTGGGTTTTATTTTTTTTATTTGATGAAAATGAACAACAATACACACCATGGAAACATTTTTTTTTTATTTGTTGCGATTGAGATTTTCACCTAGAACCTAAGGGGGGGTATTGGCTCTTTTCATGGAAAAATGTGAAAAATTAAAATTCTAAAAATGAAAAAATGCCTTCAATACACCTCAAACATTCACTCTAAAACAGAAGATTGTTTTTTTTCGCAATATTTTTTTAAATTTGGGCTCTTTTAGCAACGTTAACACTTGCGCTGAAGCATCTTTTATGCTCATTTCTTGTCTTTCAGTATTTATTCTGGGTTTTATTGTGTTTATTTGATGAAAATGAACAACAATACACACCATGGAAACATTTTTTTTTTATTTGTGACGATTGAGATTTTCACCTAGAACCCATAGGGAGGGGTATTGGCACTTTTCATGGAAAAATGTAAAAAATTAAAATTTCTAAAAATAAAATAAATGTCTTCTATACACCTCAAACATTCACTCTAAAACAGAAGATTGTTGTTTTTCGCAATATTTTTTGAAATTTGGGCTCTTTTAGCAACGTTAACACATGCGCTGAAGCATCTTTTATGCTCATTTCTTGTCTTTCAGGATTTATTCTGGGTTTTATTGTGTTTATTTGATGAAAATGAACAACAATACATACCATGGAAAACATTTTTGTTTGATTTCTGTCGAGTGAGATTTTCACCTAGAACCCAAAGGGGGGGTATTGGCACTTTTCATGAAAATATGTGAAAAATTAAAATTTCTAAAAATGAAATAAATGCCTTCTATATACCTCAAACATTCAGAAAAAAACAGAAGTTGTTTTTCGAAATATTTTTTGAAATTTGGGCTCTCTTAGCAATGTTAACACTTGCGCTGAAGCATCTTTTATGCTCATTTCTTGTCTTTCAGGATATATTCTGGGTTTTATTTTGTTTAATTGATGAAAATGAACAACAATACACAACATAAAAACATTTTTGTTTGATTTGTTGCGAGTGAGATTTTCACCTAGAACCTAAGGGGGGGTTTGGCTCTTTTCATGAAAATATGTGAAAAATTAAAATTTCTAAAAATGAAATAAATGCCTTCTATATACCTCAAACATTCAGATAAAAACAGAAGTTGTTGTTTTTCGCAATATTTTTTGAAATTTGGGCTCTCTTAGCAATGTTTACACTTGCGCTAAAGCATCTTTTATGCTCATTTCTTGTCTTTCAGGATTTATTCTGGGTTTTATTTTGTTTATTTGATGAAAATGAACAACAATACACAACATAAAAACATTTTTGTTTGATTTGTGTCGAGTGAGATTTTCACCTAGAACCCATAGGGGGTATTGGCACTTTTCATGGAAAAATGTGAAAAATTAAAATTTCTAAAAGTGTCAAAATTACTTCTATACACCTCAAACATTCACTCTAAAACAGAAGATTGTTGTTTTTCGCAATATTTTTTGAAATTTTGGCTCTTTTAGCAACGTTAACACATGCGCTGAAGCATCTTTTATGCTCATTTCTTGTCTTTCAGGATTTATTCTGGGTTTTATTTTGTTTATTTGATGAAAATGAACAACAATACACACCATGGAAACATTTTTTTTTTATTTGTGACGATTGAGATTTTCACCTAGAACCCATAGGGAGGGGTATTGGCACTTTTCATGGAAAAATGTGAAAAATTAAAATTTCTAAAATTGTAAAAATTACTTCTATACACCTCAAACATTCACTCTAAAACAGAAGATTGTTGTTTTTCGCAATATTTTTTGAAATTTGGGCCCTTATAGCAACGTTAACACTTGCGCTGAAGCATCTTTTATGCTCATTTCTTGTCTTTCAGGATTTATTCTGGGTTTTATTTTGTTTATTTGATGAAAATGAACAACGATACACACCATGGAAACATTTTTTTTTATTTGTGACGATTGAGATTTTCACCTAGAACCCATAGGGAGGGGTATTGGCACTTTTCATGGAAAAATGTAAAAAATTAAAATTTCTAAAAATAAAATAAATGTCTTCTATACACCTCAAACATTCACTCTAAAACAGAAGATTGTTGTTTTTCGCAATATTTTTTGAAATTTGGGCTCTTTTAGCAACGTTAACACATGCGCTGAAGCATCTTTTATGCTCATTTCTTGTCTTTCAGGATTTATTCTGGGTTTTATTGTGTTTATTTGATGAAAATGAACAACAATACATACCATGGAAAACATTTTTGTTTGATTTCTGTCGAGTGAGATTTTCACCTAGAACCCAAAGGGGGGGTATTGGCACTTTTCATGAAAATATGTGAAAAATTAAAATTTCTAAAAATGAAATAAATGCCTTCTATATACCTCAAACATTCAGAAAAAAACAGAAGTTGTTTTTCGAAAAATTTTTTGAAATTTGGGCTCTCTTAGCAATGTTAACACTTGCGCTGAAGCATCTTTTATGCTCATTTCTTGTCTTTCAGGATATATTCTGGGTTTTATTTTGTTTAATTGATGAAAATGAACAACAATACACAACATAAAAACATTTTTGTTTGATTTGTTGCGAGTGAGATTTTCACCTAGAACCTAAGGGGGGATTTGGCTCTTTTCATGAAAATATGTGAAAAATTAAAATTTCTAAAAATGAAATAAATGCCTTCTATATACCTCAAACATTCAGATAAAAACAGAAGTTGTTGTTTTTCGCAATATTTTTTGAAATTTGGGCTCTCTTAGCAATGTTAACACTTGCGCTGAAGCATCTTTTATGCTCATTTCTTGTCTTTCAGGATTTATTCTGGGTTTTATTTTGTTTATTTGATGAAAATGAACAACAATACACACCATGGAAACATTTTTTTTTTATTTGTGACGATTGAGATTTTCACCTAGAACCCATAGGGAGGGGTATTGGCTCTTTTCATGGAAAAATGTGAAAAATTAAAATTCTAAAAATGAAAAAATGCCTTCAATACACCTCAAACATTCACTCTAAAACAGAAGATTGTTTTTTTTCGCAATATTTTTTTAAATTTGGGCTCTTTTAGCAACGTTAACACTTGCGCTGAAGCATCTTTTATGCTCATTTCTTGTCTTTCAGTATTTATTCTGGGTTTTATTGTGTTTATTTGATGAAAATGAACAACAATACACACCATGGAAACATTTTTTTTTTATTTGTGACGATTGAGATTTTCACCTAGAACCCATAGGGAGGGGTATTGGCACTTTTCATGGAAAAATGTAAAAAATTAAAATTTCTAAAAATAAAATAAATGTCTTCTATACACCTCAAACATTCACTCTAAAACGGAAGATTGCTGTTTTTCGCAATATTTTTTGAAATTTGGGCTCTTTTAGCAACATTAACACATGCGCTGAAGCATCTTTTATGCTAATTTCTTGTCTTTCAGGATTTATTCTGGGTTTTATTTTTTTTATTTGATGAAAATGAACAACAATACACACCATGGAAACATTTTTTTTTTATTTGTTGCGATTGAGATTTTCACCTAGAACCTAAGGGGGGGTATTGGCTCTTTTCATGGAAAAATGTGAAAAATTAAAATTCTAAAAATGAAAAAATGCCTTCAATACACCTCAAACATTCACTCTAAAACAGAAGATTGTTTTCTTTCGCAATATTTTTTTAAATTTGGGCTCTTTTAGCAACGTTAACACTTGCGCTGAAGCATCTTTTATGCTCATTTCATGTCTTTCAGTATTTATTCTGGGTTTTATTGTGTTTATTTGATGAAAATGAACAACAATACACACCATGGAAACATTTTTTTTTTATTTGTGACGATTGAGATTTTCACCTAGAACCCATAGGGAGGGGTATTGGCACTTTTCATGGAAAAATGTAAAAAATTAAAATTTCTAAAAATAAAATAAATGTCTTCTATACACCTCAAACATTCACTCTAAAACAGAAGATTGTTGTTTTTCGCAATATTTTTTGAAATTTGGGCTCTTTTAGCAACGTTAACACATGCGCTGAAGCATCTTTTATGCTCATTTCTTGTCTTTCAGGATTTATTCTGGGTTTTATTGTGTTTATTTGATGAAAATGAACAACAATACATACCATGGAAAACATTTTTGTTTGATTTCTGTCGAGTGAGATTTTCACCTAGAACCCAAAGGGGGGGTATTGGCACTTTTCATGAAAATATGTGAAAAATTAAAATTTCTAAAAATGAAATAAATGCCTTCTATATACCTCAAACATTCAGAAAAAAACAGAAGTTGTTTTTCGAAATATTTTTTGAAATTTGGGCTCTCTTAGCAATGTTAACACTTGCGCTGAAGCATCTTTTATGCTCATTTCTTGTCTTTCAGGATATATTCTGGGTTTTATTTTGTTTAATTGATGAAAATGAACAACAATACACAACATAAAACATTTTTGTTTGATTTGTTGCGAGTGAGATTTTCACCTAGAACCTAAGGGGGGGTTTGGCTCTTTTCATGAAAATATGTGAAAAATTAAATTTCTAAAATGAAATAAATGCCTTCTATATACCTCAAACATTCAGATAAAAACAGAAGTTGTTGTTTTTCGCAATATTTTTTGAAATTTGGGCTCTCTTAGCAATGTTTACACTTGCGCTGAAGCATCTTTTATGCTCATTTCTGTCTTTCAGGATTTATTCTGGGTTTTATTTTGTTTATTTGATGAAAATGAACAACAATACACAACATAAAAACATTTTTGTTTGATTTGTGTCGAGTGAGATTTTCACCTAGAACCCATAGGGGGGGGGGGTATTGGCACTTTTCATGGAAAAATGTGAAAAATTAAAATTTCTAAAAGTGTCAAAATTACTTCTATACACCTCAAACATTCACTCTAAAACAGAAGATTGTTGTTTTTCGCAATATTTTTTGAAATTTTGGCTCTTTTAGCAACGTTAACACATGCGCTGAAGCATCTTTTATGCTCATTTCTTGTCTTTCAGGATTTATTCTGGGTTTTATTTTGTTTATTTGATGAAAATGAACAACAATACACACCATGGAAACATTTTTTTTTTATTTGTGACGATTGAGATTTTCACCTAGAACCCATAAGGAGGGGTATTGGCACTTTTCATGGAAAAATGTGAAAAATTAAAATTTCTAAAAGTGTAAAAATTACTTCTATACACCTCAAACATTCACTCTAAAACAGAGATTGTTGTTTTTCGCAATATTTTTTGAAATTTGGGCCCTTATAGCAACGTTAACACTTGCGCTGAAGCATCTTTTATGCTCATTTCTTGTCTTTCAGGATTTATTCTGGTTTTATTTTGTTTATTTGATGAAAATGAACAACGATACACACCATGGAAACATTTTTTTTTATTTGTGACGATTGAGATTTTCACCTAGAACCCATAGGGAGGGGTATTGGCACTTTTCATGGAAAAATGTAAAAAATTAAAATTTCTAAAAATAAAATAAATGTCTTCTATACACCTCAAACATTCACTCTAAAACAGAAGATTGTTGTTTTTCGCAATATTTTTTGAAATTTGGGCTCTTTTAGCAACGTTAACACATGCGCTGAAGCATCTTTTATGGCTCATTTCTTGTCTTTCAGGATTTATTCTGGGTTTTATTGTGTTTATTTGATGAAAATGAACAACAATACATACCATGGAAAACTATTTTGTTTGATTTCTGTCGAGTGAGATTTTCACCTAGAACCCAAAGGGGGGTATTGGCACTTTTCATGAAAATATGTGAAAAATTAAAATTTCTAAAAATGAAATAAATGCCTTCTATATACCTCAAACATTCAGAAAAAAACAGAAGTTGTTTTTCGAAAAATTTTTGAAATTTGGGCTCTCTTAGCAATGTTAACACTTGCGCTGAAGCATCTTTTATGCTCATTTCTTGTCTTTCAGGATATATTCTGGGTTTTATTTTGTTTAATTGATGAAAATGAACAACAATACACAACATAAAAACATTTTTGTTTGATTTGTTGCGAGTGAGATTTTCACCTAGAACCTAAGGGGGGATTTGGCTCTTTTCATGAAAATATGTGAAAAATTAAAATTTCTAAAAATGAAATAAATGCCTTCTATATACCTCAAACATTCAGATAAAAACAGAAGTTGTTGTTTTTCGCAATATTTTTTGAAATTTGGGCTCTCTTAGCAATGTTAACACTTGCGCTGAAGCATCTTTTATGCTCATTTCTTGTCTTTCAGGATTTATTCTGGGTTTTATTTTGTTTATTTGATGAAAATGAACAACAATACACACCATGGAAACATTTTTTTTTTATTTGTGACGATTGAGATTTTCACCTAGAACCCATAGGGAGGGGTATTGGCTCTTTTCATGGAAAAATGTGAAAAATTAAAATTCTAAAAATGAAAAAATGCCTTCAATACACCTCAAACATTCACTCTAAAACAGAAGATTGTTTTTTTTCGCAATATTTTTTTAAATTTGGGCTCTTTTAGCAACGTTAACACTTGCGCTGAAGCATCTTTTATGCTCATTTCTTGTCTTTCAGATTTATTCTGGGTTTTATTTTGTTTATTTGATGAAAATGAACAACAATACACACCATTGAAACATTTTTGTTTGATTTGTTTCGAGTGAGATTTTCACCGAGAACCCAAAGGGGTGGTATTGGCACTTTTCATGGAAAAATGTAAAAAATTAAAATTTCTAAAAATGAAATAAATGCCTTCAATACACCTCAAACATTCACTCTAAAACGGAAGATTGCTGTTTTTCGCAATATTTTTTTAAATTTGGGCTCTTTTAGCAACATTAACACATGCGCTGAAGCATCTTTAATGCTAATTTCTTGTCTTTCAGGATTTATTCTGGGTTTTATTTTTTTTATTTGATGAAAATGAACAACAATACACACCATGGAAACATTTTTTTTTTATTTGTTGCGATTGAGATTTTCACCTAGAACCCATAGGGGGGGGTATTGGCACTTTTCATGGAAAAATGTAAAAAATTAAAATTTCTAAAAATAAAATAAATGTCTTCTATACACCTCAAACATTCACTCTAAAACAGAAGATTGTTGTTTTTCGCAATATTTTTTGAAATTTGGGCTTTTTTAGCAACGTTAACACATGCGCTGAAGCATCTTTTATGCTCATTTCATGTCTTTCAGGATTTATTCTGGATTTTATTTTTTTTATTTGATGAAAATGAACAACAATACACACAATGGAAAAATTTTTTTGATTTGTGTCGAGTGTAATTTTTCACCTAGATCCCAAAGGGGCGGGTATTGGCACTTTTCATGGAAAATTGTGAAAAATTAAAATTTCTAAAAATAAAATAAATGCCTTCTATACACCTCAAATATTCACTCTAAAACAGAAGATTGTTGTTTTTCGCAATATTTTTTGAAATTTGGGCTCTTTTAGCAACGTTAACACTTGCGCTGAAGCATCTTTTATACTCATTTCTTTTCTTTCAGGATTTATTCTGGGTTTTATTTTGTTTATTTGATGAAATTGAACTATAATACACACCATGGAAACATTTTTGTTTGATTTGTGTCGAGTGAGATTTTCACCTAGAACCCATAGGGGGGGGGGGGTATTGGCACTTTTCATGGAAAAATGTGAAAAATTTAAATTTCTAAAAGTGTAAAAATTACTTCTATACACCTCAAACATTCACTCTAAAACAGAAGATTGTTGTTTTTCGCAATATTTTTTGAAATTTGGGCCCTTATAGCAACGTTAACACTTGCGCTGAAGCATCTTTTATGCTCATTTCTTGTCTTTCAGGATTTATTCTGGGTTTTATTTTGTTTATTTGATGAAAATGAACAACAATACACACCATGGAAACATTTTTTTTTTATTTGTGACGATTGAGATTTTCACCTAGAACCCATAGGGAGGGTATTGGCACTTTTCATGGAAAAATGTAAAAATTAAATTTTCTAAAAAAAAAAAA